>NC_137689.1:8412611-8622611 GCF_963989245.1 Nansenia antarctica | reverse complement strand
CACTTCAGGGCTCAAACAGAAACGTTGTAAATTGAATCATTATTTATTCCACAAATATTATTTTGCGCAACAACTCACACTTATTAAAATCGATCAATATTGAGTAGGCAATGGTCAATGCAACACATTGTATTTTTCATCCGTGTTCTGTCAACAACGATAGTGGAACTCCATCTTACCTCGTCTATGTAAATGAGGATTTCTTACAAAATAAAAGCCCACTTTAAACTTGTTAAGCATTTAGAAAAGTGCAGTGAGTAGCCTAGTAAATGGATAAAGGAACCAGTCATTACGTCTAACTTATCTATAAATAAACATGTATGCATTATTTGTTTTTAATAATATATTATACTAATATCCGAATTACGCTGACTAAAGATTGCTGGACTGCATAGGGCACCTAATGGACTGTGCGCATAAATATATTTAAAAAAAAATGTGATTGATTTTTCTTCAGGGAATGGTACAAGGGAGTGGTAACATGTAAATGAACAAAAGAGAAATAGAATAACAAAAATCCATCCATAAATATTGTTAAAGGTGTACCATCACTCTACTCAGCAACACTTCTACAATATGAATGCTAGAATATGAGTCAGTGTCATATAGAATGTTGTGACCCTTTATGACGAAATCACTGTCAAGTGTTTTTCATTTGCACCTCTGCAAGAATGTTGCCATGCCAGTTTTAATTCTATACATATTATTTTAAATAAACATTTTGTTTAGGTGACAGATCGAGGTAGACCTCAGAACTGGTTCATCGTGTATTCCTCTCATATGAACAAGTCATCACACTAACCTTAAATGAAGACAATCAAAATCCTGGCTAAGTTGTACTTTTTAGGGTGGTGCAAACGCAGATATGACTTTAGAATTCTGAGGTCTCGATGTGTTTCTCAAATGTAGGCTACAGGTCATGCCGAATGGACAATGCATGATGTCTGACAGGCTAAATAGATACAGTATATAGGCCTAAGTCTGAACGTTTATGACAATTCTGAAAATGTGTAAAAGCACATTGTATGAGTAAGCAGTTGTTCATTTTTTGATTATGAAAGTGCCAATTGTAAGCTTTCAAATTATGTGTCATACATTGACATCTAAAAAATATTTGAAGAAGTTATGCTTATCTGAATGTTAGTAGCCTATTTGGTATTCTCAATCTCAAACGAAATACCGGAGACAATCGCTCTGAATTAAACCAGACGTGTTTGCTACCATTGCGTTGGCAGCTAATAAAGAACATCGCTATGAACATCTAATTGCAGTTTAGCACATCACAACATTGATTCGGTGAGTAGTCCCCACTGCAACCTAGTTAACTATAACACTACTTTACGTTGTTAGCAGGCCAGGCTCACAAAACAAGCATTATGTCATAATTGAGCTGTGTTTTTCATAGTAATTGTATGCTGTTGTCATCCACCTCTCCCTTACTCTGACTGGAATAATTGATACCACACACTTCATGTTGGTTGCATGATTCATTTCTTCTAGTGCATTAATACCTATCATTGTGTTATTGTGTGCAGCCACACAGGAACAGTGAATATGAGTGCAATGCTTTGCAGTCCTCTATCCTTATGGGACTTCAGTTGGCCAGTTTACCTTCAGTAAACTGCTCTAAGAAGAGTCGACTATCAAGATTGTTACTTGTTCTTGAGGTGGTATGATGGCTCCCCTCTAGTGCCCATTTCTCTGAACTGTGTCAGGGAAATTGTTTATATCGCAGGAAGTGAGGCTAGCAAGGTGGAGTCCTGGCAGGCCTGGGAGCGAGTATTGGAATGTTATTTTGTTATTTGGAATGGAATGGAATGGACTTTATTTGTCATTGCTACAGTACAGGTACCAAACCCTGGTGTTAGGAAAAAAAAAAAAAACATGTGTTCAGGGACTTGACGGCCCAGTGGTAGAAGCAGTTCTTCAGTCTGTTTGTCTTAGCGGCCGGGGTCCTGTACCTCCTATTCGAGGGCAGCCTGATAAAGTGTACGTGCCCAGGGTGGGTCGGGTCCCTGGAGATATTTCTGTTCTCTAAAGATGCGATCGGAACTGTGAATTGTATGTTTATATTTAAAGGAGAATAAATCCATATTTCTGTTGTTGCAATTCTACCTGGCCTGGATATACAACTTTGTTTGTTTGAAGATTTGGATGTATTTGGATCAAAATTCCTGCCTAAGAGCCTCTGCTCCCAATACTTATATTACCTAACCCTAACCCTTTTTTACACACATTGTCTGCTTCCGACTGATCAAAGTACACCAATCGAGGGACCGCTATTTACATTGTATGCATTATTTTCTATAAAGAAAAGGCTTTATATATAGCCTTTTCCTCTATGACTGTAAGGAGTAGAGCCATTTTGTTTATGGCCTTTCAGAATACAGCCTTTTTGTCTATGGCCGTAAGGTGGAGAGTTGTTTCGCCTACGACCATAAGGAGTAGAGCCTTTTTGTTAACGGCAGAATGACAGTTTCAGACTCTCACCTGAGGGAGTATGGCAGGTTGATCTCGGCACTACATCCTTTTGATCTGCCAACTAACTCATATCATCAGCTTATAACTGAGGTTGTCCTAAAATGGACACTGTCCTGTATATGTACTAAACAGTTTATACATTCTACAGTATTAAATTAAGGATCGCCTTTCTAAGTCCCTGATCTTTTTACACAGATGATACCTGAATCAACTGAGTGAAAAATGAAAGCACTGAGTGTTCAATCAACTTGTTTCAGCTTGGGTAAGTAGAACAACATACTATCTGCATACAGACTAAATCTTAGTGTTGCTGAACACTAAGCACATGGAAGCCAATGTTACAGTTTGCTCAAGCCACACCTGAATAATATGATATTAGAAGTTTCCATTGTGCTGGCCTAGAACTGAAATGACCAAAACACTTGTTGTTTGACATTATGCTTATAATTTTGCAACAGGTCAACGGTAGAGCTTTTTGAATTATTATTTTTTACTTTATTATTTATTATTAGTGACTCTAGCTGCTGCTTTGAGATCTGTGTCCAGAAAGTTTGTTGCTGCCTGTATCTATCTTATCTTATGTATTGGTGTAGTAGCAGCAAAAAGGTGTAGAGTTAGCCTACTGTGGAAGATAACAGTACTGTTCTTGTTGAAGAAAGCACACTAATTATGAAGTATGGACACAAAGTAATAAACTAACCCTTTGACTTTCTTGACTACAGCTTTGTTTTGTTGGCAATTCCATCAAGTTTCCGGGTACATGTAAGTATACCATGTGTGTATAACATCTAAAACATTATATTTAAACACAAAAACAAACAAAGGCAACACATGACTATTTTTTTTTTACATTTATTTTCTAGGACCAATGTAACAATCCCAGAAATGTTTGAGGATAATGAAACAGATGGATCTATGATCAACAACTCTCGAAAATCCACACATACATCGAACTGTAACAAGACATCTAATTCAACCAAGATAACAACAAAGAATGCCTCTAATACCAACATAGCAAATGGGGTTCGAACAACAACAAAACATGTTAATCCAGTGCTGCGAACGGAAACAACAACAGCAACAGTAACAGAAAGTACTGCCTCTGGCATCGTTGGTAGTTCAAAGACAATATCAAAGGAAAGTAATATCAGCACTACAAATAGAGTTAAGCTTATGACACCCAATAGTGCTCCAGAAAGAATAGCAGTTTCACAAGTTAAGAAAACAGATCAACAGGCTACAGCAACATCGGCAAGAGTAGGGAGGCTTTCAACAACAGGTAAGTTGGAAATCGGACTGCATCTTACGAAATCAAATGCTCCTTCAACAACATCCATGTCAAGAAGTAATGCATTTATCTCAACAAGCACATCAAGTGTGGGAACACAGAGCACTTCTAATGGAGTTTCAACAACACAGAAGGCTGCTCCCATTGTAACAACAACAGTTTCACAAATTACCAGCACAACTCAAGCAAAATTTGAATCAACAAGTGTTGCTGAAACATCTACCCCATCTTCCACAACAACTGCCGCAACGTTGACAACAGCAGTGACTGTTCTCACCACAAGTTCGACAGAAACAACAATAGCAGCCTCCACCTCAACAAATCCGACACAAACAACTACAACGCAGCCTGAAACATCCACAACAGTGTCCTCCACCCCATCAACAATCTCCCCAACCCCTGCTTCCAAACAATCCGTAAGAGAGACAGCTACCACAACTGGACAGCCTCTAACAACATCAAATGCTCCTTCAACAACATCCACAACAACATTAGCAGCCTCCCCCTCAATACATGCTATACAACCCACTACGACGCTGCCTTCAACATCTACAACACTGTCCTCCACCCCATCAACAATCTCCCAAACCCCTACTTCCAAACAATCCGCAACAGAGACAGCTGCCAGAACCAGACAGCCTCATACAACATCAAATGCTCCTTCAACAACATCCACATCAACAACAACAATAGCAGCCACCACCTCAAGACATCCTATACAAACCACTACGACACAGCCTGAAACATCTACAACAGTGTCCTCCACCCCATCAACAATCTCCCCAACCCCTACTTCCAAACAATCTGCAACAGAGACAGCCACCACAACTGGACAGCAACTTAAAACATCAAATGCTCCTTCAACAACATCCACATCAACAACAACAATAGCAGCCACCACCTCAACACAATCTATTCAAACCACTACTACACTGCCAGCAACAACTACAACAGTGTCCTCCACCCCGTCAACAATCTCCCCAACCCCTACTTCCACACAATCGGCAACAGAGACAGCTACCACAACTGGACAGCCTCTTCCAACATCAACTGCTCCTTCAACAACATCCACATCAACAACAACAATAGCAGCCACCACCTCAACACAATCTATTCAAACCACTACTACACTGCCAGCAACGACTACAACAGTGTCCTCCACCCCATCAACAATCTCCCCAACGCCTACATCCAAACAATCCGCTACAGACACAGCTTCCACAACTGGACAGCCTCTTCCAACATCAACTGCTCCTTCAACAACATCCACATCAACAACAGTACCAGCCACCACCTCAACACAATCTATTCAAACCACTCCTACGCTTCCAGCAACGACTACAACATTGTCCCCCACCAGGTCAACAATCTCCCCAACCCCTACTTCCACACAATCCGCAACAGAGACAGCTACCACAACTGGACAGCCTCTTCCCACATCAACTGCTCCTTCAACAACATACAAATCAACAACAGTACCAGCCACCACCTCAACACAATCTATTCAAACCACTACTACACTGCCAGCAACAACTACAACAGTGTCCTCCACCCCGTCAACAATTTCCCCAACTCCTACTTCCACACAATCTGCAACAGAGACAGCTACCACAACTGGACAGCCTCTTCAAACATCAACTGCTCCTTCAACAACATCCACATCAACAACAACAATAGCAGCCACCACCTCAACACAATCTATTCAAACCACTCCTACGCTTCCAGCAACGACTACAACAGTGTCCTCCACCAGGTCAACAATCTCCCCAACCCCTACTTCCACAAAATCTGCAACAGAGACAGCTACCACAACTGGACAGCCTCTTCCAACATCAACTGCTCCTTCCATAACATCCACATCAACAACAACAATAGCAGCCACCACCTCAACACAATCTATTCAAACCACTACTACACTGCCAGCAACAACTACACCAGTGTCCTCCACCCCGTCAACAATCTCCCCAACCCCTACTTCCACACAATCTGCAACAGAGACAGCTACGACGACTGGACAGCTTCTTCCAACATCAACTGCTCCTTCAACAACATCCACATCAACAACAGTACCAGCCACCACCTCAACACAATATATTCAAACCAATCCTACACTTCCATCAACGACTACAACAGTGTCCTCCACCAGGTCAACAATCTCCCCAACCCCTACTTCCACACAATCCGCAACAGAGACAGCTGCCATAACTGGACAGCCTCTTCCAACATCAACTGCTCCTTCAACAACATCCACATCAACAACAACAATACCAGCCACCACCTCAACACAATCTATTCAATCCACTCCTACGCTTCCAGCAACGACTACAACAGTGTCCTCCACCAGGTCAACAATCTCCCCAACCCCTACTTCCACACAATCCGCAACAGAGACAGCTACCACAACTGGACAGCCTCTTCCAACATCAACTGCTCCTTCAACAACATCCACATCAACAACAGTACCAGCCACCACCTCAACACAATCTATTCAAACCACTACTACACTGCCAGCAACAACTACAACAGTGTCCTCCACCAGGTCAACAATCTCCCCAACCCCTACTTCCACACAATCCGCAACAGAGACAGCTACCACAACTGGACAGCCTCTTCCCACATCAACTGCTCCTTCAACAACATCCACATCAACAACAGTACCAGCCACCACCTCAACACAATCTATTCAAACCACTACTACACTGCCAGCAACAACTACAACAGTGTCCTCCACCCCGTCAACAATTTCCCCAACTCCTACTTCCACACAATCTGCAACAGAGACAGCTACCACAACTGGACAGCCTCTTCCAACATCAACTGCTCCTTCAACAACATCCACATCAACAACAACAATAGCAGCCACCACCTCAACACAATCTATTCAAACCACTACTACACTGCCAGCAACAACTACAACAGTGTCCTCCACCCCGTCAACAATCTCCCCAACCCCTACTTCCACACAATCTGCAACAGAGACAGCTACGACAACTGGACAGCTTCTTCCAACATCAACTGCTCCTTCAACAACATCCTCATCAACAACAGTATCAGCCACCACCTCAACACAATCTATTCAAACCACTCCTACGCTTCCAGCAACGACTACAACAGTGTCCTCCACCCCGTCAACAATCTCCCCAACCCCTACTTCCACACAATCTGCAACAGAGACAGCTACGAGAACTGGACAGCCTCTTCCAACATCAACTGCTCCTTCAACAACATCCACATCAACAACAACAATAGCAGCCACCACCTCAACACAATCTATTCAAACCACTCCTATACTGCCAGCAACGACTACAACAGTGTCCTCCACCAGGTCAACAATCTCCCCAACCCCTACTTCCACACAATCTGCAACAGAGACAGCTACCACAACTGGACAGCCTCTTCCAACATCAACTGCTCCTTCAACAACATCCACATCAACAACAACAGTACCAGCCACCACCTCAACACAATCTATTCAAACCACTCCTACGCTTCCAGCAACGACTACAACAGTGTCCTCCACCAGGTCAACAATTTCCCCAACCCCTACTTCCACACAATCCGCAACAGAGACAGCTACCACAACTGGACAGCCTCTTCCAACATCAACTGCTCCTTCAACAACATCCACATCAACAACAGTACCAGCCACCACCTCAACACAATCTATTCAAACCACTCCTACGCTTCCAGCAACGACTACAACAGTGTCCTCCACCAGGTCAACAATCTCCCAAACCCCTACTTCCACACAATCCGCAACAGAGACAGCTACCACAACTGAACAGCCCCTTCCAACATCAACTGCTTCTTCAACAACATCCAAATCAACAACAACAATAGCAGCCACCACCTCAACACAATCTATTCAAACCACTACTACACTGCCAGCAACAACTACAACAGTGTCCTCCACCCCGTCAACAATCTCCCCAACCCCTACTTCCACACAATCTGCAACAGAGACAGCTACGACAACTGGACAGATTCTTCCAACATCAACTGCTCCTTCAACAACATCCACATCAACAACAGTACCAGCCACCACCTCAACACAATCTATTCAAACCACTCCTACGCTTCCAGCAACGACTACAACAGTGTCCTCCACCAGGTCAACAATCTCCCCAACCCCTACTTCCACACAATCCGCAACAGTGACAGCTACCACAACTGGACAGCCTCTTCCAACATCAACTGCTCCTTCAACAACATCCACATCAGCAACAACAATAGCAGCCACCACCTCAACACAATCTATTCAAACCACTCCTACGCTTCCAGCAACGACTACAACAGTGTCCTCCACCAGGTCAACAATCTCCCAAACCCCTACTTCCACACAATTCGCAACAGAGACAGCTACCACAACTGAACAGCCTCTTCCCACATCAACTGCTCCTTCAACAACATCCACATCAACAACAGTACCAGCCACCACCTCAACACAATCTATTCAAACCACTACTACGCTTCCAGCAACGACTACAACAGTGTCCTCCACCAGGTCAACAATCTCCCCAACCCCTACTTCCACAAAATCTGCAACAGAGACAGCTACCACAACTGGACAGCCTCTTCCAACATCAACTGCTCCTTCAACAACATCCACATCAACAACAACAATAACAGCCACCACCTCAACACAATCTATTCAAACCACTCCTATGCTTCCAGCAACGACTACAACATTGTCCTCCACCAGGTCAACAATCTCCCCAACCCCTACTTCCACACAATCTACAACAGAGATAGCTACCACAACTGGACAGCCTCTTCCAACATCAACTGCTCCTTCAACAACATCCACATCAACAACAGTACCAGCCACCACCTCAACACAATCTATTCAAACCACTCCTACGCTTCCAGCAACGACTACAACAGTGTCCTCCACCGGGTCAACAATCTCCCCAACCCCTACTTCCACACAATCAGCAACAGAGACAACTACCACAACTGGACAGCCTCTTCCAACATCAACTGCTCCTTCAACAACATCCACATCAACAACAACAATAGCAGCCACCACCTCAACACAATCTATTCAAACCACTCCTACGCTTCCAGCAACGACTACAACAGTGTCCTCCACCAGGTCAACAATCTCCCCAACCCCTAGTTCTACACAATCCGCAACAGAGACAGCTACCACAACTGAACAGCCTCTTCCCACATCAACTGCTCCTTCAAGAACATCCACATCAACAACAGTACCAGCCACCACCTCAACACAATCTATTCAAACCACTACTACACTGCCAGCAACAACTACAACAGTGTCCTCCACCCCGTCAACAATTTCCCCAACTCCTACTTCCACACAATCTGCAACAGAGACAGCTACCACAACTGGACAGCCTCTTCCAACATCAACTGCTCCTTCAACAACATCCACATCAACAACAACAATAGCAGCCACCACCTCAACACAATCTATTCAAACCACTACTACACTGCCAGCAACAACTACAACAGTGTCCTCCACCCCGTCAACAATTTCCCCAACTCCTACTTCCACACAATCTGCAACAGAGACAGCTACCACAACTGGACAGCCTCTTCCAACATCAACTGCTCCTTCAATAACATCCACATCAACAACAACAATAGCAGCCACCACCTCAACACAATCTATTCAAACCACTCCTACGCTTCCAGCAACGACTACAACAGTGTCCTCCACCAGGTCAACAATCTCCCCAACCCCTACTTCCACACAAACTGCAACAGAGACAGCTACCACAACTGGACAGCCTCTTCCAACATCTACTGCTCCTTCAACAACATCCACATCAACAACAACAATAGCAGCCACCACCTCAACACAATCTATTCAAACCACTCCTACGCTTCCAGTAACGACTACAACAGTGTCCTCCACCAGGTCAACAATCTCCCCAACCCCTACTTCCACACAATCCGCAACAGAGACAGCTACCACAACTGGACAGCCTGTTCCAACATCAACTGCTCCTTCAAAAACATCCACATCAACAACAACAATAGCAGCCACCACCTCAACACAATCTATTCAATCAACTCCTACGCTTCCAGTAACGACTACAACAGTGTCCTCCACCAGGTCAACAATCTCCCCAACCCCTACTTCCACACAATCTGCAACAGAGACAGCTACCACAACTGGACAGCCTCTTCCAACATCAACTGCTCCTTCAACAACATCCACATCAACAACAATAATAGCTGACACCACCTCAACACAATCTATTCAAACCACTCCTACGCTGCCAGCAACATCTACAACAGTGTCCTCCACCAGGTCAACAATCTCCCCAACCCCTACTTCCACACAATCTGCAACAGAGACAGCTACCACAACTGGACAGCCTCTTCCAACATCAACTGCTCCTTCAACAACATCCACATCAACAACAATAATAGCTGACACCACCTCAACACAATCTATTAAAACCACTACTACACTGCCAGCAACAACTACAACAGTGTCCTCCACCCCGTCAACAATTTCCCCAACTCCTACTTCCACACAATCTGCAACAGAGACAGCTACCACAACTGGACAGCCTCTTCCAACATCAACTGCTCCTTCAATAACATCCACATCAACAACAACAATAGCAGCCACCACCTCAACACAATCTATTCAAACCACTCCTACGCTTCCAGCAACGACTACAACAGTGTCCTCCACCAGGTCAACAATCTCCCCAACCCCTACTTCCACACAAACTGCAACAGAGACAGCTACCACAACTGGACAGCCTCTTCCAACATCAACTGCTCCTTCAACAACATCCACATCAACAACAACAATAGCAGCCACCACCTCAACACAATCTATTCAAACCACTACTACACTGCCAGCAACAACTACAACAGTGTCCTCCACCCCGTCAACAATCTCCCCAACCCCTACTTCCACACAATCTGCAACAGAGACAGCTACGACAACTGGACAGCTTCTTCCAACATCAACTGCTCCTTCAACAACATCCTCATCAACAACAGTACCAGCCACCACCTCAACACAATCTATTCAAACCACTCCTACGCTTCCAGCAACGACTACAACAGTGTCCTCCACCAGGTCCACAATCTCCCCAACCCCTACTTCCACACAATCTGCAACAGAGACAGCTACGAGAACTGGACAGCCTCTTCCAACATCAACTGCTCCTTCAACAACATCCACATCAACAACAACAATAGCATCCACCACCTCAACACAATCTATTCAAACCACTCCTATACTGCCAGCAACGACTACAACAGTGTCCTCCACCAGGTCAACAATCTCCCCAACCCCTACTTCCACACAATCTGCAACAGAGACAGCTACGAGAACTGGACAGCCTCTTCCAACATCCACTGCTCCTTCAACAACATCCACATCAACAACAACATTAGCAGCCACCACCTCAACACAAACTATTCAAACCACTCCTACGCTTCCAGCAACGACTACAACAGTGTCTTCCACCAGGTCAACAATCTCCCCAACCCCTTCTTCCACACAATCTGCAACAGAGACAGCTACCACAACTGGACAGCCTCTTCCAACATCAACTGCTCCTTCAACAACATCCACATCAACAACAACAATAGCAGCCACCACCTCAACACAATCTATTCAAACCACTCCTATGCTTCCAGCAACGACTACAACATTGTCCTCCACCAGGTCAACAATCTCCCCAACCCCTACTTCCACACAATCTGCAACAGAGACAGCTACGACAACTGGACAGCCTCTTCCAACATCAACTGCTCCTTCAACAACATCCACATCAACAACAGTACCAGCCACCACCTCAACACAATCTATTCAAACCACTACTACGCTTCCAGCAACGACTACAACAGTGTCCTCCACCAGGTCAACAATCTCCCCAACCCCTACTTCCACAAAATCTGCAACAGAGACAGCTACCACAACTGGACAGCCTCTTCCAACATCAACTGCTCCTTCAACAACATCCACATCAACAACAACAATAGCAGCCACCACCTCAACACAATCTATTCAAACCACTACTACAATGCCAGCAACAACTACAACAGTATCCTTCACCCCGTCAACAATTTCCCCAACCCCTACTTCCACACAATCTGCAACAGAGACAGCTACCACAACTGGACAGCTTCTTCCAACATCAACTTCTCCTTCAACAACATCCACATCAACAACAGTACCAGCCACCACCTCAACACAATCTATTCAAACCACTCCTACGCTTCCAGCAACAACTACAACAGTATCCTCCACCCCATCAACAATTTCCCCAACCCCTACTTCCACACAATCTGCAACAGAGACAGCTACCACAACTGGACAGCCTCTTCCAACATCAACTGCTCCTTCAACAACATCCACATCAACAACAACAATAGCAGCCACCACCTCAACACAATCTATTCAAACCACTACTAAACTGCCAGCAACAACTACAACAGTGTCCTCCACCTCGTCAACAATTTCCCCAACCCCTACTTCCACACAATCTGCAACAGAGACAGCTACCACAACTGGACAGCTTCTTCCAACATCAACTGCTCCTTCAACAACATCCACATCAACAACAACAAAAGCAGCCACCACCTCAACACAATCTATTCAAACCACTACTACACTGCCAGCAACAACTACAACAGTGTCCTCCACCCCGTCAACAATTTCCCCAACCCCTACTTCCACACAATCTGCAACAGAGACAGCTACCACAACTGGACAGCCTCTTCCAACATCAACTGCTCCTTCAACAACATCCACATCAACAACAACAATAGCAGCCACCACCTCAACACAATCTATTCAAACCACTCCTACGCTTCCAGCAACGACTACAACAGTGTCCTCCACCAGGTCAACAATCTCCCCAACCCCAACTTCCACACAATCCACAACAGAGACAGCTACCACAACTGGACAGCCTCTTGCAACATCAACTGCTCCTTCAACAACATCCACATCAACAACAACAATAGCAGCCACCACCTCAACACAATCTATTCAAACCCCTCCTACGCTTCCCGCAACGACTACAACAGTGTCCTCCACCAGGTCAACAATCTCCCCAACCCCTACTTCCACACAATCCGCAACAGAGACAGCAACCACAACTGAACAGCCTCTTCCAACATCAACTGCTCCTTCAACAACATCAACATCAACAACAACAATAGCAGCCACCACCTCAACACAATCTATTCAAACCACTCCTACGCTTCCAGCAACGACTACAACAGTGTCCTCCACCAGGTCAACAATCTCCCCAACCCCTACTTCCACACAATCTACAACAGAGACAGCTACCATAACTGAACAGCCTCTTCCAACATCAACTGCTCCTTCAACAACATCCACATCAACAACAACAATAGCAGCCACCACCTCAACACAATCTATTCAAACCACTACTACACTGCCAGCAACAACTACAACAGTGTCCTCCAACCCGTCAACAATCTCCCCAACCCCTACTTCCACACAATCTGCAACAGAGACAGCTACGACAACTGAACAGCCTGTTCCAACATCAACTGCTCCTTCAACAACATCCACATCAACAACAACAGTACCAGCCACCACCTCAACACAATCTATTCAAACCACTCCTACGCTTCCAGCAACGACTACAACAGTGTCCTCCACCAGGTCAACAATCTCCCCAACCCCTACTTCCACACAATCCGCAACAGAGACAGCTACCACAACTGAACAGCCTCTTCCCACATCAACTGCTCCTTCAACAACATCCACATCAACAACAGTACCAGCCACCACCTCAACACAATATATTCAAACCACTACTACACTGCCAGCAACAACTACAACAGTGTCCTCCACCCCATCAACCATTTCCCCAACCCCTACTTCCACACAATCTGCAACAGAGACAGCTACCACAACTGGACAGCCTCTTCCAACATCAACTGCTCTTTCAATAACATCCACATCAACAACAACAATAGCAGCCACCACCTCAACACAATCTATTCAAACCACTCCTACGCTTCCAGCAACGACTACAACAGTGTCCTCCACCAGGTCAACAATCTCCCCAACCCCTACTTCCACACAATCCGCAACAGAGACAGCTACCACAACTGAACAGCCTGTTCCAACATCAACTGCTCCTTCAACAAAATCCACATCAACAACAACAATAGCAGCCACCACCTCAACACAATCTATTCAAACCACTAATACACTGCCAGCAACAACTACAACAGTGTCCTCCACCCCGTCAACAATCTCCCCAACCCCTACTTCCACACAATCTGCAACAGAGACAGCTACGACAACTGGACAGCTTCTTCCAACATCAACTGCTCCTTCAACAACATCCACATCAACAACAGTACCAGCTACCACCTCAACACAATCTATTCAAACCACTCCTACGCTTCCAGCAACGACTCCAACAGTGTCCTCCACCAGGTCAACAATCTCCCCAACCCCTACTTCCACACAATCTGCAACAGAGACAGCTACGAGAACTGGACAGCCTCTTCCAACATCAACTGCTCCTTCAACAACATCCACATCAACAACAACAATAGCTGACACCACCTCAACACAATCTATTCAAACCACTCCTATACTGCCAGCAACGACTACAACAGTGTCCTCCACCAGGTCAACAATCTCCCCAACCCCTACTTCCACACAATCTGCAACAGAGACAGCTACCACAACTGGACAGCCACTTCCAACATCCACTGCTCCTTCAACAACATCCACATCAACAACAACAATAGCAGCCACCACCTCAACACAATCTATTCAAACCACTCCTATGCTTCCAGCAACGACTACAACAGTGTCTTCCACCAGGTCAACAATCTCCCCAACCCCTTCTTCCACACAATCTGCAACAGAGACAGCTACCACAACTGGACAGCCTCTTCCAACATCAACTGCTCCTTCAACAACATCCACATCAACAACAACAATAGCAGCCACCACCTCAACACAATCTATTCAAACCACTCCTACGCTTCCAGCAACGACTACAACAGTGTCCTCCACCAGGTCAACAATCTCCCCAACCCCTTCTTCCACACAATCTGCAACAGAGACAACTACGACAATTGGACAGCTTCTTCCAACATCAACTGCTCCTTCAACAACATCTACATCAACAACAGTACCAGCCACCACCTCAACACAATCTATTCAAACCACTACTACGCTTCCAGCAACGACTACAACAGTGTCCTCCACCAGGTCAACAATCTCCCCAACCCCTACTTCCACACAAACTGCAACAGAGACAGCTACCACAACTGGACAGCCTCTTCCAACATCAACTGCTCCTTCAACAACATCCACATCAACAACAACAATAGCAGCCACCACCTCAACACAATCTATTCAAACCACTCCTATGCTTCCAGCAACGACTACAACATTGTCCTCCACCAGGTCAACAATCTCCCCAACCCCTACTTCCACACAATCCACAACAGAGACAGCTACCACAACTGAACAGCCTCTTCCCACATCAACTGCTCCTTCAACAACATCCACATCAACAACAGTACCAGCCACCACCTCAACACAATCTATTCAAACCACTACTACACTGCCAGCAACAACTACAACAGTGTCCTCCACCCCGTCAACAATTTCCCCAACTCCTACTTCCACACAATCTGCAACAGAGACAGCTACCACAACTGGACAGCCTCTTCCAACATCAACTGCTCCTTCAACAACATCCACATCAACAACAACAATAGCAGCCACCACCTCAACACAATCTATTCAAACCACTACTACAATGCCAGCAACAACTACAACAGTGTCCTCCACCCCGTCAACAATCTCCCCAACCCCTACTTCCACACAATCTGCAACAGAGACAGCTACGACAACTGGACAGCTTCTTCCAACATCAACTGCTCCTTCAACAACATCCTCATCAACAACAATAGCAGCCACCACCTCAACACAATCTATTCAAACCACTACTACACTGCCAGCAACAACTACAACAGTGTCCTCCACCCCGTCAACAATCTCCCCAACCCCTACTTCCACACAATCTGCAACAGAGATAGCTACGAGAACTGGACAGCCTCTTCCAACATCAACTGCTCCTTCAACAACATCCACATCAACAACAACAATAGCTGACACCACCTCAACACAATCTATTCAAACCACTCCTATACTGCCAGCAACGACTACAACAGTGTCCTCCACCAGGTCAACAATCTCCCCAACCCCTACTTCCACACAATCTGCAACAGAGACAGCTACCACAACTGGACAGCCACTTCCAACATCCACTGCTCCTTCAACAACATCCACATCAACAACAACAATAGCAGCCACCACCTCAACACAATCTATTCAAACCACTCCTACGCTTCCAGCAACGACTACAACAGTGTCTTCCACCAGGTCAACAATCTCCCCAACCCCTTCTTCCACACAATCTGCAACAGAGACAGCTACCACAACTGGACAGCCTCTTCCAACATCAACTGCTCCTTCAACAACATCCACATCAACAACAACAATAGCAGCCACCACCTCAACACAATCTATTCAAACCACTCCTACGCTTCCAGCAACGACTACAACAGTGTCCTCCACCAGGTCAACAATCTCCCCAACCCCTTCTTCCACACAATCTGCAACAGAGACAGCTACCACAACTGAACAGCCTCTTCCAACATCAACTGCTTCTTCAACAACATCCACATCAACAACAACAATAGCAGCCACCACCTCAACACAATCTATTCAAACCACTACTACACTGCCAGCAACAACTACAACAGTGTCCTCTACCCCGTCAACAATCTCCCCAACCCCTACTTCCACACAATCTGCAACAGAGATAGCTACGACAACTGGACAGCCTCTTCCAACATCAACTGCTCCTTCAACAACATCCACATCAACAACAACAGTACCAGCCACCACCTCAACACAATCTATTCAAACCACTCCTACGCTTCCAGCAACGACTACAACAGTGTCCTCCACCAGGTCAACAATCTCCCCAACCCCTACTTCCACACAATCCGCAACAGAGACAGCTACGACAATTGGACAGCTTCTTCCAACATCAACTGCTCCTTCAACAACATCTACATCAACAACAGTACCAGCCACCACCTCAACACAATCTATTCAAACCACTCCTATGCTTCCAGCAACGACTACAACATTGTCCTCGACCAGGTCAACAATCTCCCCAACCCCTACTTCCACACAATCAACAACAGAGACAGCTACCACAACTGAACAGCCTCTTCCCACATCAACTGCTCCTTCAACAACATCCACATCAACAACAGTACCAGCCACCACCTCAACACAATCTATTCAAACCACTACTACACTGCCAGCAACAACTACAACAGTGTCCTCCACCCCGTCAACAATTTCCCCAACTCCTACTTCCACACAATCTGCAACAGAGACAGCTACCACAACTGTACAGCCTCTTCCAACATCAACTGCTCCTTCAACAACATCCACATCAACAACAACAATAGCAGCCACCACCTCAACACAATCTATTCAAACCACTACTACACTGCCAGCAACAACTACAACAGTGTCCTCCACCCCGTCAACAATCTCCCCAACCCCTACTTCCACACAATCTGCAACAGAGACAGCTACGACAACTGGACAGCTTCTTCCAACATCAACTGCTCCTTCAACAACATCCTCATCAACAACAGTATCAGCCACCACCTCAACACAATCTATTCAAACCACTCCTACGCTTCCAGCAACGACTACAACAGTGTCCTCCACCAGGTCAACAATCTCCCCAACACCTACTTCCACACAATCTGCAACAGAGACAGCTACGAGAACTGGACAGCCTCTTCCAACATCAACTGCTCCTTCAACAACATCCACATCAACAACAACAATAGCAGCCACCACCTCAACACAATCTATTCAAACCACTCCTATACTGCCAGCAACGACTACAACAGTGTCCTCCACCAGGTCAACAATCTCCCCAACCCCTACTTCCACACAATCTGCAACAGAGACAGCTACCACAACTGGACAGCCTCTTCCAACATCAACTGCTCCTTCAACAACATCCACATCAACAACAACAGTACCAGCCACCACCTCAACACAATCTATTCAAACCACTCCTACGCTTCCAGCAACGACTACAACAGTGTCCTCCACCCCGTCAACAATCTCCCCAACCCCTACTTCCACACAATCTGCAACAGAGACAGCTACGACAACTGGACAGCTTCTTCCAACATCAACTGCTCCTTCAACAACATCCTCATCAACAACAGTATCAGCCACCACCTCAACACAATCTATTCAAACCACTCCTACGCTTCCAGCAACGACTACAACAGTGTCCTCCACCAGGTCAACAATCTCCCCAACACCTACTTCCACACAATCTGCAACAGAGACAGCTACGAGAACTGGACAGCCTCTTCCAACATCAACTGCTCCTTCAACAACATCCACATCAACAACAACAATAGCAGCCACCACCTCAACACAATCTATTCAAACCACTCCTATACTGCCAGCAACGACTACAACAGTGTCCTCCACCAGGTCAACAATCTCCCCAACCCCTACTTCCACACAATCTGCAACAGAGACAGCTACCACAACTGGACAGCCTCTTCCAACATCAACTGCTCCTTCAACAACATCCACATCAACAACAACAGTACCAGCCACCACCTCAACACAATCTATTCAAACCACTCCTACGCTTCCAGCAACGACTACAACAGTGTCCTCCACCAGGTCAACAATCTCCCCAACCCCTACTTCCACACAATCCGCAACAGAGACAGCTACCACAACTGGACAGCCTCTTCCAACATCAACTGCTCCTTCAACAACATCCACATCAACAACAACAATACCGGCCACCACCTCAACACAATCTATTCAAACCACTCCTATGCTTCCAGCAACAACTACAACAGTGTCCTCCACCAGGTCAACAATCTCCCCAACCCCTACTTCCACACAATCAGCAACAGAGACAGCTACCACAACTGGACAGCTTCTTCCAACATCAACTGCTCCTTCAACAACATCCACATCAACAACAGTACCAGCCACCACCTCAACACAATCTATTCAAACCACTACTACGCTTCCAGCAACGACTACAACAGTGTCCTCCACCAGGTCAACAATCTCCCCAACCCCTACTTCCACACAATCCGCAACAGAGACAGCTACCACAACTGGACAGCCTCTTCCAACATCAACTGCTCCTTCAACAACATCCACATCAACAACAACAATACCGGCCACCACCTCAACACAATCTATTCAAACCACTCCTATGCTTCCAGCAACGACTACAACATTGTCCTCCACCAGGTCAACAATCTCCCCAACCCCTACTTCCACACAATCTGCAACAGAGACAGCTACGACAATTGGACAGCTTCTTCCAACATCAACTGCTCCTTCAACAACATCTACATCAACAACAGTACCAGCCACCACCTCAACACAATCTATTCAAACCACTACTACGCTTCCAGCAACGACTACAACAGTGTCCTCCACCAGGTCAACAATCTCCCCAACCCCTACTTCCACACAAACTGCAACAGAGACAGCTACCACAACTGGACAGCCTCTTCCAACATCAACTGCTCCTTCAACAACATCCACATCAACAACAACAATAGCAGCCACCACCTCAACACAATCTATTCAAACCACTCCTATGCTTCCAGCAACGACTACAACATTGTCCTCGACCAGGTCAACAATCTCCCCAACCCCTACTTCCACACAATCCACAACAGAGACAGCTACCACAACTGAACAGCCTCTTCCCACATCAACTGCTCCTTCAACAACATCCACATCAACAACAACAATACCAGCCACCACCTCAACACAATCTATTCAAACCACTACTACACTGCCAGCAACAACTACAACAGTGTCCTCCACCCCGTCAACAATTTCCCCAACTCCTACTTCCACACAATCTGCAACAGAGACAGCTACCACAACTGGACAGCCTCTTCCAACATCAACTGCTCCTTCAACAACATCCACATCAACAACAACAGTACCAGCCACCACCTCAACACAATCTATTCAAACCACTCCTACGCTTCCAGCAACGACTACAACAGTGTCCTCCACCAGGTCAACAATCTCCCCAACCCCTACTTCCACACAATCCGCAACAGAGACAGCTACCTCAACTGGACAGCTTCTTCCAACATCAACTGCTCCTTCAACAACATCCACATCAACAACAGTACCAGCCACCACCTCAACACAATCTATTCAAACCACTCCTACGCTTCCAGCAACGACTACAACAGTGTCCTCCACCAGGTCAATAATCTCCCCAACCCCTACTTCCACACAATCTGCAACAGAGACAGCTACCACAACTGGACAGCCTCTTCCAACATCAACTGCTCCTTCAACAACATCCACATCAACAACAACAGTACCAGCCACCACCTCAACACAATCTATTCAAACCACTCCTACGCTTCCAGCAACGACTACAACAGTGTCCTCCACCAGGTCAACAATCTCCCCAACCCCTTCTTCCACACAATCTGCAACAGAGACAGCTACCACAACTGGACAGCCTCTTCCAACATCAACTGCTCCTTCAACAACATCCACATCAACAACAACAGTACCAGCCACCACCTCAACACAATCTATTCAAACCACTCCTACGCTTCCAGCAACGACTACAACAGTGTCCTCCACCAGGTCAACAATCTCCCCAACCCCTACTTCCACACAATCCGCAACAGAGACAGCTACCACAACTGGACAGCCTCTTCCAACATCAACTGCTCCTTCAACAACATCCACATCAACAACAACAATACCGGCCACCACCTCAACACAATCTATTCAAACCACTCCTATGCTTCCAGCAACAACTACAACAGTGTCCTCCACCAGGTCAACAATCTCCCCAACCCCTACTTCCACACAATCAGCAACAGAGACAGCTACCTCAACTGGACAGCTTCTTCCAACATCAACTGCTCCTTCAACAACATCCACATCAACAACAGTACCAGCCACCACCTCAACACAATCTATTCAAACCACTCCTACGCTTCCAGCAACGACTACAACAGTGTCCTCCACCAGGTCAACAATCTCCCAAACCCCTACTTCCACACAATCCGCAACAGAGACAGCTACCACAACTGGACAGCCTCTTCCAACATCAACTGCTTCTTCAACAACATCCAAATCAACAACAACAATAGCAGCCACCACCTCAACACAATCTATTCAAACCACTACTACACTGCCAGCAACAACTACAACAGTGTCCTCCACCCCGTCAACAATCTCCCCAACCCCTACTTCCACACAATCTGCAACAGAGACAGCTACGACAACTGGACAGATTCTTCCAACATCAACTGCTCCTTCAACAACATCCACATCAACAACAGTACCAGCCACCACCTCAACACAATCTATTCAAACCACTCCTACGCTTCCAGCAACGACTACAACAGTGTCCTCCACCAGGTCAACAATCTCCCCAACCCCTACTTCCACACAATCCGCAACAGAGACAGCTACCACAACTGGACAGCCTCTTCCAACATCAACTGCTCCTTCAACAACATCCACATCAGCAACAACAATAGCAGCCACCACCTCAACACAATCTATTCAAACCACTCCTACGCTTCCAGCAACGACTACAACAGTGTCCTCCACCAGGTCAACAATCTCCCAAACCCCTACTTCCACACAATTCGCAACAGAGACAGCTACCACAACTGAACAGCCTCTTCCCACATCAACTGCTCCTTCAACAACATCCACATCAACAACAGTACCAGCCACCACCTCAACACAATCTATTCAAACCACTACTACGCTTCCAGCAACGACTACAACAGTGTCCTCCACCAGGTCAACAATCTCCCCAACCCCTACTTCCACAAAATCTGCAACAGAGACAGCTACCACAACTGGACAGCCTCTTCCAACATCAACTGCTCCTTCAACAACATCCACATCAACAACAACAATAACAGCCACCACCTCAACACAATCTATTCAAACCACTCCTATGCTTCCAGCAACGACTACAACATTGTCCTTCACCAGGTCAACAATCTCCCCAACCCCTACTTCCACACAATCTACAACAGAGATAGCTACCACAACTGGACAGCCTCTTCCAACATCAACTGCTCCTTCAACAACATCCACATCAACAACAGTACCAGCCACCACCTCAACACAATCTATTCAAACCACTCCTATGCTTCCAGCAACAACTACAACAGTGTCCTCCACCAGGTCAACAATCTCCCCAACCCCTACTTCCACACAATCAGCAACAGAGACAGCTACCACAACTGGACAGCTTCTTCCAACATCAACTGCTCCTTCAACAACATCCACATCAACAACAGTACCAGCCACCACCTCAACACAATCTATTCAAACCACTACTACGCTTCCAGCAACGACTACAACAGTGTCCTCCACCAGGTCAACAATCTCCCCAACCCCTACTTCCACACAATCCGCAACAGAGACAGCTACCACAACTGGACAGCCTCTTCCAACATCAACTGCTCCTTCAACAACATCCACATCAACAACAACAATACCGGCCACCACCTCAACACAATCTATTCAAACCACTCCTATGCTTCCAGCAACGACTACAACATTGTCCTCCACCAGGTCAACAATCTCCCCAACCCCTACTTCCACACAATCTGCAACAGAGACAGCTACGACAATTGGACAGCTTCTTCCAACATCAACTGCTCCTTCAACAACATCTACATCAACAACAGTACCAGCCACCACCTCAACACAATCTATTCAAACCACTACTACGCTTCCAGCAACGACTACAACAGTGTCCTCCACCAGGTCAACAATCTCCCCAACCCCTACTTCCACACAAACTGCAACAGAGACAGCTACCACAACTGGACAGCCTCTTCCAACATCAACTGCTCCTTCAACAACATCCACATCAACAACAACAATAGCAGCCACCACCTCAACACAATCTATTCAAACCACTCCTATGCTTCCAGCAACGACTACAACATTGTCCTCGACCAGGTCAACAATCTCCCCAACCCCTACTTCCACACAATCCACAACAGAGACAGCTACCACAACTGAACAGCCTCTTCCCACATCAACTGCTCCTTCAACAACATCCACATCAACAACAACAATACCAGCCACCACCTCAACACAATCTATTCAAACCACTACTACACTGCCAGCAACAACTACAACAGTGTCCTCCACCCCGTCAACAATTTCCCCAACTCCTACTTCCACACAATCTGCAACAGAGACAGCTACCACAACTGGACAGCCTCTTCCAACATCAACTGCTCCTTCAACAACATCCACATCAACAACAACAGTACCAGCCACCACCTCAACACAATCTATTCAAACCACTCCTACGCTTCCAGCAACGACTACAACAGTGTCCTCCACCAGGTCAACAATCTCCCCAACCCCTACTTCCACACAATCCGCAACAGAGACAGCTACCACAACTGGACAGCCTCTTCCAACATCAACTGCTCCTTCAACAACATCCACATCAACAACAACAATACCGGCCACCACCTCAACACAATCTATTCAAACCACTCCTATGCTTCCAGCAACAACTACAACAGTGTCCTCCACCAGGTCAACAATCTCCCCAACCCCTACTTCCACACAATCAGCAACAGAGACAGCTACCTCAACTGGACAGCTTCTTCCAACATCAACTGCTCCTTCAACAACATCCACATCAACAACAGTACCAGCCACCACCTCAACACAATCTATTCAAACCACTCCTACGCTTCCAGCAACGACTACAACAGTGTCCTCCACCAGGTCAACAATCTCCCAAACCCCTACTTCCACACAATCCGCAACAGAGACAGCTACCACAACTGGACAGCCTCTTCCAACATCAACTGCTTCTTCAACAACATCCAAATCAACAACAACAATAGCAGCCACCACCTCAACACAATCTATTCAAACCACTACTACACTGCCAGCAACAACTACAACAGTGTCCTCCACCCCGTCAACAATCTCCCCAACCCCTACTTCCACACAATCTGCAACAGAGACAGCTACGACAACTGGACAGATTCTTCCAACATCAACTGCTCCTTCAACAACATCCACATCAACAACAGTACCAGCCACCACCTCAACACAATCTATTCAAACCACTCCTACGCTTCCAGCAACGACTACAACAGTGTCCTCCACCAGGTCAACAATCTCCCCAACCCCTACTTCCACACAATCCGCAACAGAGACAGCTACCACAACTGGACAGCCTCTTCCAACATCAACTGCTCCTTCAACAACATCCACATCAGCAACAACAATAGCAGCCACCACCTCAACACAATCTATTCAAACCACTCCTACGCTTCCAGCAACGACTACAACAGTGTCCTCCACCAGGTCAACAATCTCCCAAACCCCTACTTCCACACAATTCGCAACAGAGACAGCTACCACAACTGAACAGCCTCTTCCCACATCAACTGCTCCTTCAACAACATCCACATCAACAACAGTACCAGCCACCACCTCAACACAATCTATTCAAACCACTACTACGCTTCCAGCAACGACTACAACAGTGTCCTCCACCAGGTCAACAATCTCCCCAACCCCTACTTCCACAAAATCTGCAACAGAGACAGCTACCACAACTGGACAGCCTCTTCCAACATCAACTGCTCCTTCAACAACATCCACATCAACAACAACAATAACAGCCACCACCTCAACACAATCTATTCAAACCACTCCTATGCTTCCAGCAACGACTACAACATTGTCCTTCACCAGGTCAACAATCTCCCCAACCCCTACTTCCACACAATCTACAACAGAGATAGCTACCACAACTGGACAGCCTCTTCCAACATCAACTGCTCCTTCAACAACATCCACATCAACAACAGTACCAGCCACCACCTCAACACAATCTATTCAAACCACTCCTACGCTTCCAGCAACGACTACAACAGTGTCCTCCACCGGGTCAACAATCTCCCCAACCCCTACTTCCACACAATCAGCAACAGAGACAACTACCACAACTGGACAGCCTCTTCCAACATCAACTGCTCCTTCAACAACATCCACATCAACAACAACAATAGCAGCCACCACCTCAACACAATCTATTCAAACCACTCCTACGCTTCCAGCAACGACTACAACAGTGTCCTCCACCAGGTCAACAATCTCCCCAACCCCTACTTCCACACAATCCGCAACAGAGACAGCTACCACAACTGAACAGCCCCTTCCAACATCAACTGCTTCTTCAACAACATCCAAATCAACAACAACAATAGCTGACACCACCTCAACACAATCTATTCAAACCACTACTACACTTCCAGCAACGACTACAACAGTGTCCTCCACCGGGTCAACAATCTCCCCAACCCCTACTTCCACACAATCAGCAACAGAGACAACTACCACAACTGGACAGCCTCTTCCAACATCAACTGCTCCTTCAACAACATCCACATCAACAACAACAATAGCAGCCACCACCTCAACACAATCTATTCAAACCACTCCTACGCTTCCAGCAACGACTACAACAGTGTCCTCCACCAGGTCAACAATCTCCCCAACCCTTACTTCCACACAATCCGCAACAGAGACAGCTACCACAACTGAACAGCCTCTTCCCACATCAACTGCTCCTTCAAGAACATCCACATCAACAACAGTACCAGCCACCACCTCAACACAATCTATTCAAACCACTACTACACAGCCAGCAACAACTACAACAGTGTCCTCCACCCCGTCAACAATTTCCCCAACTCCTACTTCCACACAATCTGCAACAGAGACAGCTACCACAACTGGACAGCCTCTTCCAACATCAACTGCTCCTTCAATAACATCCACATCAACAACAACAATAGCAGCCACCACCTCAACACAATCTATTCAAACCACTCCTACGCTTCCAGCAACGACTACAACAGTGTCCTCCACCAGGTCAACAATCTCCCCAACCCCTACTTCCTCACAAACTGCAACAGAGACAGCTACCACAACTGGACAGCCTCTTCCAACATCAACTGCTCATTCAACAACATCCACATCAACAACAACAATAGCAGCCATCACCTCAACACAATCTATTCAATCCACTCCTACGCTTCCAGCAACGACTATAACAGTGTCCTCCACCCTGTCAACAATCTCCCCAACCCCTACTTCCACACAATCCGCAACAGAGACAGCTACCACAACTGGACAGCCTGTTCCAACATCAACTGCTCCTTCAAAAACATCCACATCAACAACAACAATAGCAGCCAGCACCTCAACACAATCTATTCAATCCACTCCTACGCTTCCAGTAACGACTACAACAGTGTCCTCCACCAGGTCAACAATCTCCCCAACCCCTACTTCCACACAATCTGCAACAGAGACAGCTACCACAACTGGACAGCCTCTTCCAACATCAACTGCTCCTTCAACAACATCCACATCAACAACAATAATAGCTGACACCACCTCAACACAATCTATTCAAACCACTCCTACGCTGCCAGCAACATCTACAACAGTGTCCTCCACCAGGTCAACAATCTCCCCAACCCCTACTTCCACACAATCTGCAACAGAGACAGCTACCACAACTGGACAGCCTCTTCCAACATCAACTGCTCCTTCAACAACATCCACATCAACAACAATAATAGCTGACACCACCTCAACACAATCTATTCAAACCACTACTACACTGCCAGCAACAACTACAACAGTGTCCTCCACCCCGTCAACAATTTCCCCAACTCCTACTTCCACACAATCTGCAACAGAGACAGCTACCACAACTGGACAGCCTCTTCCAACATCAACTGCTCCTTCAACGACATCCACATCAACAACAACAATAGCAGCCACCACCTCAACACAATCTATTCAAACCACTCCTACGCTTCCAGCAACGACTACAACAGTGTCCTCCACCAGGTCAACAATCTCCCCAACCCCTACTTCCACACAATCCGCAACAGAGACAGCTACCACAACTGAACAGCCTGTTCCAACATCAACTGCTCCTTCAACAAAATCCACATCAACAACAACAATAGCAGCCACCACCTCAACACAATCTATTCAAACCACTAATACACTGCCAGCAACAACTACAACAGTGTCCTCCACCCCGTCAACAATCTCCCAAACCCCTACTTCCACACAATCTGCAACAGAGACAGCTACGACAACTGGACAGCTTCTTCCAACATCAACTGCTCCTTCAACAACATCCACATCAACAACAGTACCAGCTACCACCTCAACACAATCTATTCAAACCACTCCTACGCTTCCAGCAACGACTACAACAGTGTCCTCCACCAGGTCAACAATCTCCCCAACCCCTACTTCCACACAATCTGCAACAGAGACAGCTACGACAACTGGACAGCCTCTTCCAACATCAACTGCTCCTTCAACAACATCCACATCAACAACAACAATAGCAGCCACCACCTCAACACAATCTATTCAAACCACTACTACACTGCCAGCAACAACTACAACAGTGTCCTCCACCCCGTCAACAATCTCCCCAACCCCTACTTCCACACAATCTGCAACAGAGACAGCTACCACAACTGGACAGCTTCTTCCAACATCAACTGCTCCTTCAACAACATCCTCATCAACAACAGTACCAGCCACCACCTCAACACAATCTATTCAAACCACTACTACGCTTCCAGCAACGACTACAACAGTGTCCTCCACCAGGTCAACAATCTCCCCAACCCCTACTTCCACACAATCCGCAACAGAGAGAGCTACCACAACTGGACAGCCTCTTCCAACATCAACTGCTCCTTCAACAACATCCACATCAACAACAACAATAGCTGACACCACCTCAACACAATCTATTCAAACCACTCCTATACTGCCAGCAACGACTACAACAGTGTCCTCCACCAGGTCAACAATCTCCCCAACCCCTACTTCCACACAATCTGCAACAGAGACAGCTACCACAACTGGACAGCCACTTCCAACATCCACTGCTCCTTCAACAACATCCACATCAACAACAACAATAGCAGCCACCACCTCAACACAATCTATTCAAACCACTCCTATGCTTCCAGCAACGACTACAACAGTGTCTTCCACCAGGTCAACAATCTCCCCAACCCCTTCTTCCACACAATCTGCAACAGAGACAGCTACCACAACTGGACAGCCTCTTCCAACATCAACTGCTCCTTCAACAACATCCACATCAACAACAACAATAGCAGCCACCACCTCAACACAATCTATTCAAACCACTCCTACGCTTCCAGCAACGACTACAACAGTGTCCTCCACCAGGTCAACAATCTCCCCAACCCCTTCTTCCACACAATCTGCAACAGAGACAGCTACCACAACTGAACAGCCTCTTCCAACATCAACTGCTTCTTCAACAACATCCACATCAACAACAACAATAGCAGCCACCACCTCAACACAATCTATTCAAACCACTACTACACTGCCAGCAACAACTACAACAGTGTCCTCTACCCTGTCAACAATCTCCCCAACCCCTACTTCCACACAATCTGCAACAGAGACAGCTACGACAACTGGACAGCCTCTTCCAACATCAACTGCTCCTTCAACAACATCCACATCAACAACAACAGTACCAGCCACCACCTCAACACAATCTATTCAAACCACTCCTACGCTTCCAGCGACGACTACAACAGTGTCCTCCACCAGGTCAACAATCTCCCCAACCCCTACTTCCACACAATCCGCAACAGAGACAGCTACCACAACTGGACAGCCTCTTCCAACATCAACTGCTCCTTCAACAACATCCACATCAACAACAACAATACCGGCCACCACCTCAACACAATCTATTCAAACCACTCCTATGCTTCCAGCAACGACTACAACATTGTCCTCCACCAGGTCAACAATCTCCCCAACCCCTACTTCCACACAATCTGCAACAGAGACAGCTACGACAATTGGACAGCTTCTTCCAACATCAACTGCTCCTTCAACAACATCCACATCAACAACAACAATAGCAGCCACCACCTCAACACAATCTATTCAAACCACTCCTATGCTTCCAGCAACGACTACAACAGTGTCCTCCACCAGGTCAACAATCTCCCCAACCCCTACTTCCACACAAACTGCAACAGAGACAGCTACCACAACTGGACAGCCTCTTCCAACATCAACTGCTCCTTCAACAACATCCACATCAACAACAACAATAGCAGCCACCACCTCAACACAATCTATTCAAACCACTCCTATGCTTCCAGCAACGACTACAACATTGTCCACCACCAGGTCAACAATCTCCCCAACCCCTACTTCCACACAATCCACAACAGAGACAGCTACCACAACTGAACAGCCTCTTCCCACATCAACTGCTCCTTCAACAACATCCACATCAACAACAACAATAGCAGCCACCACCTCAACACAATCTATTCAAACCACTACTACACTGCCAGCAACAACTACAACAGTGTCCTCCACCCCGTCAACAATCTCCCCAACCCCTACTTCCACACAATCTGCAACAGAGACAGCTACCACAACTGGACAGCATCTTCCAACATCAACTGCTCCTTCAACAACATCCACATCAACAACAACAATAGCTGACTCCACCTCAACACAATCTATTCAAACCACTCCTATACTGCCAGCAACGACTACAACAGTGTCCTCCACCAGGTCAACAATCTCCCCAACCCCTACTTCCACACAATCTGCAACAGAGACAGCTACCACAACTGGACAGCCACTTCCAACATCCACTGCTCCTTCAACAACATCCACATCAACAACAACAATAGCAGCCACCACCTCAACACAATCTATTCAAACCACTCCTACGCTTCCAGCAACGACTACAACAGTGTCTTCCACCAGGTCAACAATCTCCCCAACCCCTTCTTCCACACAATCTGCAACAGAGACAGCTACCACAACTGGACAGCCTCTTCCAACATCAACTGCTCCTTCAACAACATCCACATCAACAACAACAATAGCAGCCACCACCTCAACACAATCTATTCAAACCACTCCTACGCTTCCAGCAACGACTACAACAGTGTCCTCCACCAGGTCAACAATCTCCCCAACCCCTTCTTCCACACAATCTGCAACAGAGACAGCTACCACAACTGAACAGCCTCTTCCAACATCAACTGCTTCTTCAACAACATCCACATCAACAACAACAATAGCAGCCACCACCTCAACACAATCTATTCAAACCACTACTACACTGCCAGCAACAACTACAACAGTGTCCTCTACCCCGTCAACAATCTCCCCAACCCCTACTTCCACACAATCTGCAACAGAGACAGCTACGACAACTGGACAGCCTCTTCCAACATCAACTGCTCCTTCAACAACATCCACATCAACAACAACAGTACCAGCCACCACCTCAACACAATCTATTCAAACCACTCCTACGCTTCCAGCAACGACTACAACAGTGTCCTCCACCAGGTCAACAATCTCCCCAACCCCTACTTCCACACAATCCGCAACAGAGACAGCTACCACAACTGGACAGCCTCTTCCAACATCAACTGCTCCTTCAACAACATCCACATCAACAACAACAATACCGGCCACCACCTCAACACAATCTATTCAAACCACTCCTATGCTTCCAGCAACGACTACAACATTGTCCTCCACCAGGTCAACAATCTCCCCAACCCCTACTTCCACACAATCTGCAACAGAGACAGCTACGACAATTGGACAGCTTCTTCCAACATCAACTGCTCCTTCAACAACATCTACATCAACAACAGTACCAGCCACCACCTCAACACAATCTATTCAAACCACTACTACGCTTCCAGCAACGACTACAACAGTGTCCTCCACCAGGTCAACAATCTCCCCAACCCCTACTTCCACACAAACTGCAACAGAGACAGCTACCACAACTGGACAGCCTCTTCCAACATCAACTGCTCCTTCAACAACATCCACATCAACAACAACAATAGCAGCCACCACCTCAACACAATCTATTCAAACCACTCCTATGCTTCCAGCAACGACTACAACATTGTCCTCCACCAGGTCAACAATCTCCCCAACCCCTACTTCCACACAATCCACAACAGAGACAGCTACCACAACTGAACAGCCTCTTCCCACATCAACTGCTCCTTCAACAACATCCACATCAACAACAACAATAGCTGACACCACCTCAACACAATCTATTCAAACCACTACTACACTGCCAGCAACAACTACAACAGTGTCCTCCACCCCGTCAACAATTTCCCCAACTCCTACTTCCACACAATCTGCAACAGAGACAGCTACCACAACTGGACAGCCTCTTCCAACATCAACTGCTCCTTCAACAACATCCACATCAACAACAACAGTACCAGCCACCACCTCAACACAATCTATTCAAACCACTCCTACGCTTCCAGCAACGACTACAACAGTGTCCTCCACCAGGTCAACAATCTCCCCAACCCCTACTTCCACACAATCCGCAACAGAGACAGCTACCACAACTGGACAGCCTCTTCCAACATCAACTGCTCCTTCAACAACATCCACATCAACAACAACAATACCGGCCACCACCTCAACACAATCTATTCAAACCACTCCTATGCTTCCAGCAACGACTACAACATTGTCCTCCACCAGGTCAACAATCTCCCCAACCCCTACTTCCACACAATCTGCAACAGAGACAGCTACGACAATTGGACAGCTTCTTCCAACATCAACTGCTCCTTCAACAACATCTACATCAACAACAGTACCAGCCACCACCTCAACACAATCTATTCAAACCACTACTACGCTTCCAGCAACGACTACAACAGTGTCCTCCACCAGGTCAACAATCTCCCCAACCCCTACTTCCACACAAACTGCAACAGAGACAGCTACCACAACTGGACAGCCTCTTCCAACATCAACTGCTCCTTCAACAACATCCACATCAACAACAACAATAGCTGACACCACCTCAACACAATCTATTCAAACCACTCCTATGCTTCCAGCAACGACTACAACATTGTCCTCCACCAGGTCAACAATCTCCCCAACCCCTACTTCCACACAATCCACAACAGAGACAGCTACCACAACTGAACAGCCTCTTCCCACATCAACTGCTCCTTCAACAACATCCACATCAACAACAGTACCAGCCACCACCTCAACACAATCTATTCAAACCACTACTACACTGCCAGCAACAACTACAACAGTGTCCTCCACCCCGTCAACAATCTCCCCAACCCCTACTTCCACACAATCTGCAACAGAGACAGCTACGACAACTGGACAGCTTCTTCCAACATCAACTGCTCCTTCAACAACATCCTCATCAACAACAGTATCAGCCACCACCTCAACACAATCTATTCAAACCACTCCTACGCTTCCAGCAACGACTACAACAGTGTCCTCCACCAGGTCAACAATCTCCCCAACACCTACTTCCACACAATCTGCAACAGAGACAGCTACGAGAACTGGACAGCCTCTTCCAACATCAACTGCTCCTTCAACAACATCCACATCAACAACAACAATAGCAGCCACCACCTCAACACAATCTATTCAAACCACTCCTATACTGCCAGCAACGACTACAACAGTGTCCTCCACCAGGTCAACAATCTCCCCAACCCCTACTTCCACACAATCTGCAACAGAGACAGCTACCACAACTGGACAGCCTCTTCCAACATCAACTGCTCCTTCAACAACATCCACATCAACAACAACAGTACCAGCCACCACCTCAACACAATCTATTCAAACCACTCCTACGCTTCCAGCAACGACTACAACAGTGTCCTCCACCAGGTCAACAATCTCCCCAACCCCTACTTCCACACAATCCGCAACAGAGACAGCTACCACAACTGGACAGCCTCTTCCAACATCAACTGCTCCTTCAACAACATCCACATCAACAACAACAATACCGGCCACCACCTCAACACAATCTATTCAAACCACTCCTATGCTTCCAGCAACAACTACAACAGTGTCCTCCACCAGGTCAACAATCTCCCCAACCCCTACTTCCACACAATCTGCAACAGAGACAGCTACCACAACTGGACAGCTTCTTCCAACATCAACTGCTCCTTCAACAACATCCACATCAACAACAACAAAAGCAGCCACCACCTCAACACAATCTATTCAAACCACTACTACACTGCCAGCAACAACTACAACAGTGTCCTCCACCCCGTCAACAATTTCCCCAACCCCTACTTCCACACAATCTGCAACAGAGACAGCTACCACAACTGGACAGCCTCTTCCAACATCAACTGCTCCTTCAACAACATCCACATCAACAACAACAATAGCAGCCACCACCTCAACACAATCTATTCAAACCACTCCTACGCTTCCAGCTACGACTACAACAGTGTCCTCCACCAGGTCAACAATCTCCCCAACCCCAACTTCCACACAATCCACAACAGAGACAGCTACCACAACTGGACAGCCTCTTGCAACATCAACTGCTCCTTCAACAACATCCACATCAACAACAACAATAGCAGCCACCACCTCAACACAATCTATTCAAACCCCTCCTACGCTTCCCGCAACGACTACAACAGTGTCCTCCACCAGGTCAACAATCTCCCCAACCCCTACTTCCACACAATCCGCAACAGAGACAGCAACCACAACTGAACAGCCTCTTCCAACATCAACTGCTCCTTCAACAACATCAACATCAACAACAACAATAGCAGCCACCACCTCAACACAATCTATTCAAACCACTCCTACGCTTCCAGCAACGACTACAACAGTGTCCTCCACCAGGTCAACAATCTCCCCAACCCCTACTTCCACACAATCTACAACAGAGACAGCTACCATAACTGAACAGCCTCTTCCAACATCAACTGCTCCTTCAACAACATCCACATCAACAACAACAATAGCAGCCACCACCTCAACACAATCTATTCAAACCACTACTACACTGCCAGCAACAACTACAACAGTGTCCTCCAACCCGTCAACAATCTCCCCAACCCCTACTTCCACACAATCTGCAACAGAGACAGCTACGACAACTGAACAGCCTGTTCCAACATCAACTGCTCCTTCAACAACATCCACATCAACAACAACAGTACCAGCCACCACCTCAACACAATCTATTCAAACCACTCCTACGCTTCCAGCAACGACTACAACAGTGTCCTCCACCAGGTCAACAATCTCCCCAACCCCTACTTCCACACAATCCGCAACAGAGACAGCTACCACAACTGAACAGCCTCTTCCCACATCAACTGCTCCTTCAACAACATCCACATCAACAACAGTACCAGCCACCACCTCAACACAATATATTCAAACCACTACTACACTGCCAGCAACAACTACAACAGTGTCCTCCACCCCATCAACCATTTCCCCAACCCCTACTTCCACACAATCTGCAACAGAGACAGCTACCACAACTGGACAGCCTCTTCCAACATCAACTGCTCTTTCAATAACATCCACATCAACAACAACAATAGCAGCCACCACCTCAACACAATCTATTCAAACCACTCCTACGCTTCCAGCAACGACTACAACAGTGTCCTCCACCAGGTCAACAATCTCCCCAACCCCTACTTCCACACAATCCGCAACAGAGACAGCTACCACAACTGAACAGCCTGTTCCAACATCAACTGCTCCTTCAACAAAATCCACATCAACAACAACAATAGCAGCCACCACCTCAACACAATCTATTCAAACCACTAATACACTGCCAGCAACAACTACAACAGTGTCCTCCACCCCGTCAACAATCTCCCCAACCCCTACTTCCACACAATCTGCAACAGAGACAGCTACGACAACTGGACAGCTTCTTCCAACATCAACTGCTCCTTCAACAACATCCACATCAACAACAGTACCAGCTACCACCTCAACACAATCTATTCAAACCACTCCTACGCTTCCAGCAACGACTCCAACAGTGTCCTCCACCAGGTCAACAATCTCCCCAACCCCTACTTCCACACAATCTGCAACAGAGACAGCTACGAGAACTGGACAGCCTCTTCCAACATCAACTGCTCCTTCAACAACATCCACATCAACAACAACAATAGCTGACACCACCTCAACACAATCTATTCAAACCACTCCTATACTGCCAGCAACGACTACAACAGTGTCCTCCACCAGGTCAACAATCTCCCCAACCCCTACTTCCACACAATCTGCAACAGAGACAGCTACCACAACTGGACAGCCACTTCCAACATCCACTGCTCCTTCAACAACATCCACATCAACAACAACAATAGCAGCCACCACCTCAACACAATCTATTCAAACCACTCCTATGCTTCCAGCAACGACTACAACAGTGTCTTCCACCAGGTCAACAATCTCCCCAACCCCTTCTTCCACACAATCTGCAACAGAGACAGCTACCACAACTGGACAGCCTCTTCCAACATCAACTGCTCCTTCAACAACATCCACATCAACAACAACAATAGCAGCCACCACCTCAACACAATCTATTCAAACCACTCCTACGCTTCCAGCAACGACTACAACAGTGTCCTCCACCAGGTCAACAATCTCCCCAACCCCTTCTTCCACACAATCTGCAACAGAGACAGCTACGACAATTGGACAGCTTCTTCCAACATCAACTGCTCCTTCAACAACATCTACATCAACAACAGTACCAGCCACCACCTCAACACAATCTATTCAAACCACTACTACGCTTCCAGCAACGACTACAACAGTGTCCTCCACCAGGTCAACAATCTCCCCAACCCCTACTTCCACACAAACTGCAACAGAGACAGCTACCACAACTGGACAGCCTCTTCCAACATCAACTGCTCCTTCAACAACATCCACATCAACAACAACAATAGCAGCCACCACCTCAACACAATCTATTCAAACCACTCCTATGCTTCCAGCAACGACTACAACATTGTCCTCCACCAGGTCAACAATCTCCCCAACCCCTACTTCCACACAATCCACAACAGAGACAGCTACCACAACTGAACAGCCTCTTCCCACATCAACTGCTCCTTCAACAACATCCACATCAACAACAGTACCAGCCACCACCTCAACACAATCTATTCAAACCACTACTACACTGCCAGCAACAACTACAACAGTGTCCTCCACCCCGTCAACAATTTCCCCAACTCCTACTTCCACACAATCTGCAACAGAGACAGCTACCACAACTGGACAGCCTCTTCCAACATCAACTGCTCCTTCAACAACATCCACATCAACAACAACAATAGCAGCCACCACCTCAACACAATCTATTCAAACCACTACTACAATGCCAGCAACAACTACAACAGTGTCCTCCACCCCGTCAACAATCTCCCCAACCCCTACTTCCACACAATCTGCAACAGAGACAGCTACGACAACTGGACAGCTTCTTCCAACATCAACTGCTCCTTCAACAACATCCTCATCAACAACAATAGCAGCCACCACCTCAACACAATCTATTCAAACCACTACTACACTGCCAGCAACAACTACAACAGTGTCCTCCACCCCGTCAACAATCTCCCCAACCCCTACTTCCACACAATCTGCAACAGAGATAGCTACGAGAACTGGACAGCCTCTTCCAACATCAACTGCTCCTTCAACAACATCCACATCAACAACAACAATAGCTGACACCACCTCAACACAATCTATTCAAACCACTCCTATACTGCCAGCAACGACTACAACAGTGTCCTCCACCAGGTCAACAATCTCCCCAACCCCTACTTCCACACAATCTGCAACAGAGACAGCTACCACAACTGGACAGCCACTTCCAACATCCACTGCTCCTTCAACAACATCCACATCAACAACAACAATAGCAGCCACCACCTCAACACAATCTATTCAAACCACTCCTACGCTTCCAGCAACGACTACAACAGTGTCTTCCACCAGGTCAACAATCTCCCCAACCCCTTCTTCCACACAATCTGCAACAGAGACAGCTACCACAACTGGACAGCCTCTTCCAACATCAACTGCTCCTTCAACAACATCCACATCAACAACAACAATAGCAGCCACCACCTCAACACAATCTATTCAAACCACTCCTACGCTTCCAGCAACGACTACAACAGTGTCCTCCACCAGGTCAACAATCTCCCCAACCCCTTCTTCCACACAATCTGCAACAGAGACAGCTACCACAACTGAACAGCCTCTTCCAACATCAACTGCTTCTTCAACAACATCCACATCAACAACAACAATAGCAGCCACCACCTCAACACAATCTATTCAAACCACTACTACACTGCCAGCAACAACTACAACAGTGTCCTCTACCCCGTCAACAATCTCCCCAACCCCTACTTCCACACAATCTGCAACAGAGATAGCTACGACAACTGGACAGCCTCTTCCAACATCAACTGCTCCTTCAACAACATCCACATCAACAACAACAGTACCAGCCACCACCTCAACACAATCTATTCAAACCACTCCTACGCTTCCAGCAACGACTACAACAGTGTCCTCCACCAGGTCAACAATCTCCCCAACCCCTACTTCCACACAATCCGCAACAGAGACAGCTACGACAATTGGACAGCTTCTTCCAACATCAACTGCTCCTTCAACAACATCTACATCAACAACAGTACCAGCCACCACCTCAACACAATCTATTCAAACCACTCCTATGCTTCCAGCAACGACTACAACATTGTCCTCGACCAGGTCAACAATCTCCCCAACCCCTACTTCCACACAATCAACAACAGAGACAGCTACCACAACTGAACAGCCTCTTCCCACATCAACTGCTCCTTCAACAACATCCACATCAACAACAGTACCAGCCACCACCTCAACACAATCTATTCAAACCACTACTACACTGCCAGCAACAACTACAACAGTGTCCTCCACCCCGTCAACAATTTCCCCAACTCCTACTTCCACACAATCTGCAACAGAGACAGCTACCACAACTGTACAGCCTCTTCCAACATCAACTGCTCCTTCAACAACATCCACATCAACAACAACAATAGCAGCCACCACCTCAACACAATCTATTCAAACCACTACTACACTGCCAGCAACAACTACAACAGTGTCCTCCACCCCGTCAACAATCTCCCCAACCCCTACTTCCACACAATCTGCAACAGAGACAGCTACGACAACTGGACAGCTTCTTCCAACATCAACTGCTCCTTCAACAACATCCTCATCAACAACAGTATCAGCCACCACCTCAACACAATCTATTCAAACCACTCCTACGCTTCCAGCAACGACTACAACAGTGTCCTCCACCAGGTCAACAATCTCCCCAACACCTACTTCCACACAATCTGCAACAGAGACAGCTACGAGAACTGGACAGCCTCTTCCAACATCAACTGCTCCTTCAACAACATCCACATCAACAACAACAATAGCAGCCACCACCTCAACACAATCTATTCAAACCACTCCTATACTGCCAGCAACGACTACAACAGTGTCCTCCACCAGGTCAACAATCTCCCCAACCCCTACTTCCACACAATCTGCAACAGAGACAGCTACCACAACTGGACAGCGTCTTCCAACATCAACTGCTCCTTCAACAACATCCACATCAACAACAACAGTACCAGCCACCACCTCAACACAATCTATTCAAACCACTCCTACACTTCCAGCAACGACTACAACAGTGTCCTCCACCCCGTCAACAATCTCCCCAACCCCTACTTCCACACAATCTGCAACAGAGACAGCTACGACAACTGGACAGCTTCTTCCAACATCAACTGCTCCTTCAACAACATCCTCATCAACAACAGTATCAGCCACCACCTCAACACAATCTATTCAAACCACTCCTACGCTTCCAGCAACGACTACAACAGTGTCCTCCACCAGGTCAACAATCTCCCCAACACCTACTTCCACACAATCTGCAACAGAGACAGCTACGAGAACTGGACAGCCTCTTCCAACATCAACTGCTCCTTCAACAACATCCACATCAACAACAACAATAGCAGCCACCACCTCAACACAATCTATTCAAACCACTCCTATACTGCCAGCAACGACTACAACAGTGTCCTCCACCAGGTCAACAATCTCCCCAACCCCTACTTCCACACAATCTGCAACAGAGACAGCTACCACAACTGGACAGCCTCTTCCAACATCAACTGCTCCTTCAACAACATCCACATCAACAACAACAGTACCAGCCACCACCTCAACACAATCTATTCAAACCACTCCTACGCTTCCAGCAACGACTACAACAGTGTCCTCCACCAGGTCAACAATCTCCCCAACCCCTACTTCCACACAATCCGCAACAGAGACAGCTACCACAACTGGACAGCCTCTTCCAACATCAACTGCTCCTTCAACAACATCCACATCAACAACAACAATACCGGCCACCACCTCAACACAATCTATTCAAACCACTCCTATGCTTCCAGCAACAACTACAACAGTGTCCTCCACCAGGTCAACAATCTCCCCAACCCCTACTTCCACACAATCAGCAACAGAGACAGCTACCACAACTGGACAGCTTCTTCCAACATCAACTGCTCCTTCAACAACATCCACATCAACAACAGTACCAGCCACCACCTCAACACAATCTATTCAAACCACTACTACGCTTCCAGCAACGACTACAACAGTGTCCTCCACCAGGTCAACAATCTCCCCAACCCCTACTTCCACACAATCCGCAACAGAGACAGCTACCACAACTGGACAGCCTCTTCCAACATCAACTGCTCCTTCAACAACATCCACATCAACAACAACAATACCGGCCACCACCTCAACACAATCTATTCAAACCACTCCTATGCTTCCAGCAACGACTACAACATTGTCCTCCACCAGGTCAACAATCTCCCCAACCCCTACTTCCACACAATCTGCAACAGAGACAGCTACGACAATTGGACAGCTTCTTCCAACATCAACTGCTCCTTCAACAACATCTACATCAACAACAGTACCAGCCACCACCTCAACACAATCTATTCAAACCACTACTACGCTTCCAGCAACGACTACAACAGTGTCCTCCACCAGGTCAACAATCTCCCCAACCCCTACTTCCACACAAACTGCAACAGAGACAGCTACCACAACTGGACAGCCTCTTCCAACATCAACTGCTCCTTCAACAACATCCACATCAACAACAACAATAGCAGCCACCACCTCAACACAATCTATTCAAACCACTCCTATGCTTCCAGCAACGACTACAACATTGTCCTCGACCAGGTCAACAATCTCCCCAACCCCTACTTCCACACAATCCACAACAGAGACAGCTACCACAACTGAACAGCCTCTTCCCACATCAACTGCTCCTTCAACAACATCCACATCAACAACAACAATACCAGCCACCACCTCAACACAATCTATTCAAACCACTACTACGCTGCCAGCAACAACTACAACAGTGTCCTCCACCCCGTCAACAATTTCCCCAACTCCTACTTCCACACAATCTGCAACAGAGACAGCTACCACAACTGGACAGCCTCTTCCAACATCAACTGCTCCTTCAACAACATCCACATCAACAACAACAATAGCAGCCACCACCTCAACACAATCTATTCAAACCACTACTACACTGCCAGCAACAACTACAACAGTGTCCTCCACCCCGTCAACAATCTCCCCAACCCCTACTTCCACACAATCTGCAACAGAGACAGCTACGACAACTGGACAGCTTCTTCCAACATCAACTGCTCCTTCAACAACATCCTCATCAACAACAGTATCAGCCACCACCTCAACACAATCTATTCAAACCACTCCTACGCTTCCAGCAACGACTACAACAGTGTCCTCCACCAGGTCAACAATCTCCCCAACACCTACTTCCACACAATCTGCAACAGAGACAGCTACGAGAACTGGACAGCCTCTTCCAACATCAACTGCTCCTTCAACAACATCCACATCAACAACAACAATAGCAGCCACCACCTCAACACAATCTATTCAAACCACTCCTATACTGCCAGCAACGACTACAACAGTGTCCTCCACCAGGTCAACAATCTCCCCAACCCCTACTTCCACACAATCTGCAACAGAGACAGCTACCACAACTGGACAGCCTCTTCCAACATCAACTGCTCCTTCAACAACATCCACATCAACAACAACAGTACCAGCCACCACCTCAACACAATCTATTCAAACCACTCCTACGCTTCCAGCAACGACTACAACAGTGTCCTCCACCAGGTCAACAATCTCCCCAACCCCTACTTCCACACAATCCGCAACAGAGACAGCTACCACAACTGGACAGCCTCTTCCAACATCAACTGCTCCTTCAACAACATCCACATCAACAACAACAATACCGGCCACCACCTCAACACAATCTATTCAAACCACTCCTATGCTTCCAGCAACAACTACAACAGTGTCCTCCACCAGGTCAACAATCTCCCCAACCCCTACTTCCACACAATCAGCAACAGAGACAGCTACCTCAACTGGACAGCTTCTTCCAACATCAACTGCTCCTTCAACAACATCCACATCAACAACAGTACCAGCCACCACCTCAACACAATCTATTCAAACCACTCCTACGCTTCCAGCAACGACTACAACAGTGTCCTCCACCAGGTCAATAATCTCCCCAACCCCTACTTCCACACAATCTGCAACAGAGACAGCTACCACAACTGGACAGCCTCTTCCAACATCAACTGCTCCTTCAACAACATCCACATCAACAACAACAGTACCAGCCACCACCTCAACACAATCTATTCAAACCACTCCTACGCTTCCAGCAACGACTACAACAGTGTCCTCCACCAGGTCAACAATCTCCCCAACCCCTTCTTCCACACAATCTGCAACAGAGACAGCTACCACAACTGGACAGCCTCTTCCAACATCAACTGCTCCTTCAACAACATCCACATCAACAACAACAGTACCAGCCACCACCTCAACACAATCTATTCAAACCACTCCTACGCTTCCAGCAACGACTACAACAGTGTCCTCCACCAGGTCAACAATCTCCCCAACCCCTACTTCCACACAATCCGCAACAGAGACAGCTACCACAACTGGACAGCCTCTTCCAACATCAACTGCTCCTTCAACAACATCCACATCAACAACAACAATACCGGCCACCACCTCAACACAATCTATTCAAACCACTCCTATGCTTCCAGCAACAACTACAACAGTGTCCTCCACCAGGTCAACAATCTCCCCAACCCCTACTTCCACACAATCAGCAACAGAGACAGCTACCTCAACTGGACAGCTTCTTCCAACATCAACTGCTCCTTCAACAACATCCACATCAACAACAGTACCAGCCACCACCTCAACACAATCTATTCAAACCACTCCTACGCTTCCAGCAACGACTACAACAGTGTCCTCCACCAGGTCAACAATCTCCCAAACCCCTACTTCCACACAATCCGCAACAGAGACAGCTACCACAACTGAACAGCCCCTTCCAACATCAACTGCTTCTTCAACAACATCCAAATCAACAACAACAATAGCAGCCACCACCTCAACACAATCTATTCAAACCACTACTACACTGCCAGCAACAACTACAACAGTGTCCTCCACCCCGTCAACAATCTCCCCAACCCCTACTTCCACACAATCTGCAACAGAGACAGCTATGACAACTGGACAGATTCTTCCAACATCAACTGCTCCTTCAACAACATCCACATCAACAACAGTACCAGCCACCACCTCAACACAATCTATTCAAACCACTCCTACGCTTCCAGCAACGACTACAACAGTGTCCTCCACCAGGTCAACAATCTCCCCAACCCCTACTTCCACACAATCCGCAACAGAGACAGCTACCACAACTGGACAGCCTCTTCCAACATCAACTGCTCCTTCAACAACATCCACATCAACAACAACAATAGCAGCCACCACCTCAACACAATCTATTCAAACCACTACTACACTGCCAGCAACGACTACAACAGTGTCCTCCACCAGGTCAACAATCTCCCAAACCCCTACTTCCACACAATTCGCAACAGAGACAGCTACCACAACTGAACAGCCTCTTCCCACATCAACTGCTCCTTCAACAACATCCACATCAACAACAGTACCAGCCACCACCTCAACACAATCTATTCAAACCACTACTACGCTTCCAGCAACGACTACAACAGTGTCCTCCACCAGGTCAACAATCTCCCCAACCCCTACTTCCACAAAATCTGCAACAGAGACAGCTACCACAACTGGACAGCCTCTTCCAACATCAACTACTCCTTCAACAACATCCACATCAACAACAACAATAACAGCCACCACCTCAACACAATCTATTCAAACCACTCCTATGCTTCCAGCAACGACTACAACATTGTCCTTCACCAGGTCAACAATCTCCCCAACCCCTACTTCCACACAATCTACAACAGAGATAGCTACCACAACTGGACAGCCTCTTCCAACATCAACTGCTCCTTCAACAACATCCACATCAACAACAGTACCAGCCACCACCTCAACACAATCTATTCAAACCACTCCTACGCTTCCAGCAACGACTACAACAGTGTCCTCCACCGGGTCAACAATCTCCCCAACCCCTACTTCCACACAATCAGCAACAGAGACAACTACCACAACTGGACAGCCTCTTCCAACATCAACTGCTCCTTCAACAACATCCACATCAACAACAACAATAGCAGCCACCACCTCAACACAATCTATTCAAACCACTCCTACGCTTCCAGCAACGACTACAACAGTGTCCTCCACCAGGTCAACAATCTCCCCAACCCCTACTTCTACACAATCCGCAACAGAGACAGCTACCACAACTGAACAGCCTCTTCCCACATCAACTGCTCCTTCAAGAACATCCACATCAACAACAGTACCAGCCACCACCTCAACACAATCTATTCAAACCACTACTACACAGCCAGCAACAACTACAACAGTGTCCTCCACCCCGTCAACAATTTCCCCAACTCCTACTTCCACACAATCTGCAACAGAGACAGCTACCACAACTGGACAGCCTCTTCCAACATCAACTGCTCCTCCAACAACATCCACACCAACAACAACAATAGCAGCCACCACCTCAACACAATCTATTCAAACCACTCCTACGCTTCCAGCAACGACTACAACAGTGTCCTCCACTAGGTCAACAATCTCCCCAACCCCTACTTCCTCACAAACTGCAACAGAGACAGCTACCACAACTGGACAGCCTCTTCCAACATCAACTGCTCATTCAACAACATCCACATCAACAACAACAATAGCAGCCATCACCTCAACACAATCTATTCAATCCACTCCTACGCTTCCAGCAACGACTATAACAGTGTCCTCCACCCTGTCAACAATCTCCCCAACCCCTACTTCCACACAATCCGCAACAGAGACAGCTACCACAACTGGACAGCCTGTTCCAACATCAACTGCTCCTTCAAAAACATCCACATCAACAACAACAATAGCAGCCAGCACCTCAACACAATCTATTCAATCCACTCCTACGCTTCCAGTAACGACTACAACAGTGTCCTCCACCAGGTCAACAATCTCCCCAACCCCTACTTCCACACAATCTGCAACAGAGACAGCTACCACAACTGGACAGCCTCTTCCAACATCAACTGCTCCTTCAACAACATCCACATCAACAACAATAATAGCTGACACCACCTCAACACAATCTATTCAAACCACTACTACACTGCCAGCAACAACTACAACAGTGTCCTCCACCCCGTCAACAATTTCCCCAACTCCTACTTCCACACAATCTGCAACAGAGACAGCTACCACAACTGGACAGCCTCTTCCAACATCAACTGCTCCTTCAACGACATCCACATCAACAACAACAATAGCAGCCACCACCTCAACACAATCTATTCAAACCACTCCTACGCTTCCAGCAACGACTACAACAGTGTCCTCCACCAGGTCAACAATCTCCCCAACCCCTACTTCCACACAATCCGCAACAGAGACAGCTACCACAACTGAACAGCCTGTTCCAACATCAACTGCTCCTTCAACAAAATCCACATCAACAACAACAATAGCAGCCACCACCTCAACACAATCTATTCAAACCACTAATACACTGCCAGCAACAACTACAACAGTGTCCTCCACCCCGTCAACAATCTCCCAAACCCCTACTTCCACACAATCTGCAACAGAGACAGCTACGACAACTGGACAGCTTCTTCCAACATCAACTGCTCCTTCAACAACATCCACATCAACAACAGTACCAGCTACCACCTCAACACAATCTATTCAAACCACTCCTACGCTTCCAGCAACGACTACAACAGTGTCCTCCACCAGGTCAACAATCTCCCCAACCCCTACTTCCACACAATCTGCAACAGAGACAGCTACGACAACTGGACAGCCTCTTCCAACATCAACTGCTCCTTCAACAACATCCACATCAACAACAACAATAGCAGCCACCACCTCAACACAATCTATTCAAACCACTACTACGCTTCCAGCAACGACTACAACAGTGTCCTCCACCAGGTCAACAATCTCCCCAACCCCTACTTCCACACAATCCGCAACAGAGAGAGCTACCACAACTGGACAGCCTCTTCCAACATCAACTGCTCCTTCAACAACATCCACATCAACAACAACAATAGCTGACACCACCTCAACACAATCTATTCAAACCACTCCTATACTGCCAGCAACGACTACAACAGTGTCCTCCACCAGGTCAACAATCTCCCCAACCCCTACTTCCACACAATCTGCAACAGAGACAGCTACCACAACTGGACAGCCACTTCCAACATCCACTGCTCCTTCAACAACATCCACATCAACAACAACAATAGCAGCCACCACCTCAACACAATCTATTCAAACCACTCCTATGCTTCCAGCAACGACTACAACAGTGTCTTCCACCAGGTCAACAATCTCCCCAACCCCTTCTTCCACACAATCTGCAACAGAGACAGCTACCACAACTGGACAGCCTCTTCCAACATCAACTGCTCCTTCAACAACATCCACATCAACAACAACAATAGCAGCCACCACCTCAACACAATCTATTCAAACCACTCCTACGCTTCCAGCAACGACTACAACAGTGTCCTCCACCAGGTCAACAATCTCCCCAACCCCTTCTTCCACACAATCTGCAACAGAGACAGCTACCACAACTGAACAGCCTCTTCCAACATCAACTGCTTCTTCAACAACATCCACATCAACAACAACAATAGCAGCCACCACCTCAACACAATCTATTCAAACCACTACTACACTGCCAGCAACAACTACAACAGTGTCCTCTACCCTGTCAACAATCTCCCCAACCCCTACTTCCACACAATCTGCAACAGAGACAGCTACGACAACTGGACAGCCTCTTCCAACATCAACTGCTCCTTCAACAACATCCACATCAACAACAACAGTACCAGCCACCACCTCAACACAATCTATTCAAACCACTCCTACGCTTCCAGCGACGACTACAACAGTGTCCTCCACCAGGTCAACAATCTCCCCAACCCCTACTTCCACACAATCCGCAACAGAGACAGCTACCACAACTGGACAGCCTCTTCCAACATCAACTGCTCCTTCAACAACATCCACATCAACAACAACAATAGCAGCCACCACCTCAACACAATCTATTCAAACCACTCCTATGCTTCCAGCAACGACTACAACAGTGTCCTCCACCAGGTCAACAATCTCCCCAACCCCTACTTCCACACAAACTGCAACAGAGACAGCTACCACAACTGGACAGCCTCTTCCAACATCAACTGCTCCTTCAACAACATCCACATCAACAACAACAATAGCAGCCACCACCTCAACACAATCTATTCAAACCACTCCTATGCTTCCAGCAACGACTACAACATTGTCCACCACCAGGTCAACAATCTCCCCAACCCCTACTTCCACACAATCCACAACAGAGACAGCTACCACAACTGAACAGCCTCTTCCCACATCAACTGCTCCTTCAACAACATCCACATCAACAACAACAATAGCAGCCACCACCTCAACACAATCTATTCAAACCACTACTACACTGCCAGCAACAACTACAACAGTGTCCTCCACCCCGTCAACAATCTCCCCAACCCCTACTTCCACACAATCTGCAACAGAGACAGCTACCACAACTGGACAGCTTCTTCCAACATCAACTGCTCCTTCAACAACATCCTCATCAACAACAATAGCAGCCACCACCTCAACACAATCTATTCAAACCACTACTACACTGCCAGCAACAACTACAACAGTGTCCTCCACCCCGTCAACAATCTCCCCAACCCCTACTTCCACACAATCTGCAACAGAGACAGCTACGAGAACTGGACAGCCTCTTCCAACATCAACTGCTCCTTCAACAACATCCACATCAACAACAACAATAGCTGACTCCACCTCAACACAATCTATTCAAACCACTCCTATACTGCCAGCAACGACTACAACAGTGTCCTCCACCAGGTCAACAATCTCCCCAACCCCTACTTCCACACAATCTGCAACAGAGACAGCTACCACAACTGGACAGCCACTTCCAACATCCACTGCTCCTTCAACAACATCCACATCAACAACAACAATAGCAGCCACCACCTCAACACAATCTATTCAAACCACTCCTACGCTTCCAGCAACGACTACAACAGTGTCTTCCACCAGGTCAACAATCTCCCCAACCCCTTCTTCCACACAATCTGCAACAGAGACAGCTACCACAACTGGACAGCCTCTTCCAACATCAACTGCTCCTTCAACAACATCCACATCAACAACAACAATAGCAGCCACCACCTCAACACAATCTATTCAAACCACTCCTACGCTTCCAGCAACGACTACAACAGTGTCCTCCACCAGGTCAACAATCTCCCCAACCCCTTCTTCCACACAATCTGCAACAGAGACAGCTACCACAACTGAACAGCCTCTTTCAACATCAACTGCTTCTTCAACAACATCCACATCAACAACAACAATAGCAGCCACCACCTCAACACAATCTATTCAAACCACTACTACACTGCCAGCAACAACTACAACAGTGTCCTCTACCCCGTCAACAATCTCCCCAACCCCTACTTCCACACAATCTGCAACAGAGACAGCTACGACAACTGGACAGCCTCTTCCAACATCAACTGCTCCTTCAACAACATCCACATCAACAACAACAGTACCAGCCACCACCTCAACACAATCTATTCAAACCACTCCTACGCTTCCAGCAACGACTACAACAGTGTCCTCCACCAGGTCAACAATCTCCCCAACCCCTACTTCCACACAATCCGCAACAGAGACAGCTACCACAACTGGACAGCCTCTTCCAACATCAACTGCTCCTTCAACAACATCCACATCAACAACAACAATACCGGCCACCACCTCAACACAATCTATTCAAACCACTCCTATGCTTCCAGCAACGACTACAACATTGTCCTCCACCAGGTCAACAATCTCCCCAACCCCTACTTCCACACAATCTGCAACAGAGACAGCTACGACAATTGGACAGCTTCTTCCAACATCAACTGCTCCTTCAACAACATCTACATCAACAACAGTACCAGCCACCACCTCAACACAATCTATTCAAACCACTACTACGCTTCCAGCAACGACTACAACAGTGTCCTCCACCAGGTCAACAATCTCCCCAACCCCTACTTCCACACAAACTGCAACAGAGACAGCTACCACAACTGGACAGCCTCTTCCAACATCAACTGCTCCTTCAACAACATCCACATCAACAACAACAATAGCAGCCACCACCTCAACACAATCTATTCAAACCACTCCTATGCTTCCAGCAACGACTACAACATTGTCCTCCACCAGGTCAACAATCTCCCCAACTCCTACTTCCACACAATCCACAACAGAGACAGCTACCACAACTGAACAGCCTCTTCCCACATCAACTGCTCCTTCAACAACATCCACATCAACAACAGTACCAGCCACCACCTCAAAACAATCTATTCAAACCACTACTACACTGCCAGCAACAACTACAACAGTGTCCTCCACCCCGTCAACAATTTCCCCAACTCCTACTTCCACACAATCTGCAACAGAGACAGCTACCACAACTGGACAGCCTCTTCCAACATCAACTGCTCCTTCAACAACATCCACATCAACAACAACAGTACCAGCCACCACCTCAACACAATCTATTCAAACCACTCCTACGCTTCCAGCAACGACTACAACAGTGTCCTCCACCAGGTCAACAATCTCCCCAACCCCTACTTCCACACAATCCGCAACAGAGACAGCTACCACAACTGGACAGCCTCTTCCAACATCAACTGCTCCTTCAACAACATCCACATCAACAACAACAATACCGGCCACCACCTCAACACAATCTATTCAAACCACTCCTATGCTTCCAGCAACGACTACAACATTGTCCTCCACCAGGTCAACAATCTCCCCAACCCCTACTTCCACACAATCTGCAACAGAGACAGCTACGACAATTGGACAGCTTCTTCCAACATCAACTGCTCCTTCAACAACATCTACATCAACAACAGTACCAGCCACCACCTCAACACAATCTATTCAAACCACTACTACGCTTCCAGCAACGACTACAACAGTGTCCTCCACCAGGTCAACAATCTCCCCAACCCCTACTTCCACACAAACTGCAACAGAGACAGCTACCACAACTGGACAGCCTCTTCCAACATCAACTGCTCCTTCAACAACATCCACATCAACAACAACAATAGCAGCCACCACCTCAACACAATCTATTCAAACCACTCCTATGCTTCCAGCAACGACTACAACATTGTCCTCCACCAGGTCAACAATCTCCCCAACCCCTACTTCCACACAATCCACAACAGAGACAGCTACCACAACTGAACAGCCTCTTCCCACATCAACTGCTCCTTCAACAACATCCACATCAACAACAGTACCAGCCACCACCTCAACACAATCTATTCAAACCACTACTACACTGCCAGCAACAACTACAACAGTGTCCTCCACCCCGTCAACAATCTCCCCAACCCCTACTTCCACACAATCTGCAACAGAGACAGCTACGACAACTGGACAGCTTCTTCCAACATCAACTGCTCCTTCAACAACATCCTCATCAACAACAGTATCAGCCACCACCTCAACACAATCTATTCAAACCACTCCTACGCTTCCAGCAACGACTACAACAGTGTCCTCCACCAGGTCAACAATCTCCCCAACACCTACTTCCACACAATCTGCAACAGAGACAGCTACGAGAACTGGACAGCCTCTTCCAACATCAACTGCTCCTTCAACAACATCCACATCAACAACAACAATAGCAGCCACCACCTCAACACAATCTATTCAAACCACTCCTATGCTTCCAGCAACAACTACAACAGTGTCCTCCACCAGGTCAACAATCTCCCCAACCCCTACTTCCACACAATCAGCAACAGAGACAGCTACCACAACTGGACAGCTTCTTCCAACATCAACTGCTCCTTCAGCAACATCCACATCAACAACAGTACCAGCCACCACCTCAACACAATCTATTCAAACCACTCCTACGCTTCCAGCAACGACTACAACAGTGTCCTCCACCAGGTCAACAATCTCCCCAACCCCTACTTCCACACAATCCGCAACAGAGACAGCTACCACAACTGAACAGCCCCTTCCAACATCAACTGCTTCTTCAACAACATCCAAATCAACAACAACAATAGCAGCCACCACCTCAACACAATCTATTCAAACCACTACTACACTGCCAGCAACAACTACAACAGTGTCCTCCACCCCGTCAACAATCTCCCCAACCCCTACTTCCACACAATCTGCAACAGAGACAGCTACGACAACTGGACAGATTCTTCCAACATCAACTGCTCCTTCAACAACATCCACATCAACAACAGTACCAGCCACCACCTCAACACAATCTATTCAAACCACTCCTACGCTTCCAGCAACGACTACAACAGTGTCCTCCACCAGGTCAACAATCTCCCCAACCCCTACTTCCACACAATCCGCAACAGAGACAGCTACCACAACTGGACAGCCTCTTCCAACATCAACTGCTCCTTCAACAACATCCACATCAGCAACAACAATAGCAGCCACCACCTCAACACAATCTATTCAAACCACTCCTACACTTCCAGCAACGACTACAACAGTGTCCTCCACCAGGTCAACAATCTCCCAAACCCCTACTTCCACACAATTCGCAACAGAGACAGCTACCACAACTGAACAGCCTCTTCCCACATCAACTGCTCCTTCAACAACATCCACATCAACAACAGTACCAGCCACCACCTCAACACAATCTATTCAAACCACTACTACGCTTCCAGCAACGACTACAACAGTGTCCTCCACCAGGTCAACAATCTCCCCAACCCCTACTTCCACAAAATCTGCAACAGAGACAGCTACCACAACTGGACAGCGTCTTCCAACATCAACTGCTCCTTCAACAACATCCACATCAACAACAACAATAACAGCCACCACCTCAACACAATCTATTCAAACCACTCCTATGCTTCCAGCAACGACTACAACATTGTCCTCCACCAGGTCAACAATCTCCCCAACCCCTACTTCCACACAATCTACAACAGAGATAGCTACCACAACTGGACAGCCTCTTCCAACATCAACTGCTCCTTCAACAACATCCACATCAACAACAGTACCAGCCACCACCTCAACACAATCTATTCAAACCACTCCTACGCTTCCAGCAACGACTACAACAGTGTCCTCCACCGGGTCAACAATCTCCCCAACCCCTACTTCCACACAATCAGCAACAGAGACAACTACCACAACTGGACAGCCTCTTCCAACATCAACTGCTCCTTCAACAACATCCACATCAACAACAACAATAGCAGCCACCACCTCAACACAATCTATTCAAACCACTCCTACGCTTCCAGCAACGACTACAACAGTGTCCTCCACCAGGTCAACAATCTCCCCAACCCCTACTTCTACACAATCCGCAACAGAGACAGCTACCACAACTGAACAGCCTCTTCCCACATCAACTGCTCCTTCAAGAACATCCACATCAACAACAGTACCAGCCACCACCTCAACACAATCTATTCAAACCACTACTACACTGCCAGCAACAACTACAACAGTGTCCTCCACCCCGTCAACAATCTCCCCAACCTCTACTTCCACACAAACTGCAACAGAGACAGCTACCACAACTGGACAGCCTCTTCCAACATCAACTGCTCATTCAACAACATCCACATCAACAACAACAATAGCAGCCATCACCTCAACACAATCTATTCAATCCACTCCTACGCTTCCAGCAACGACTATAACAGTGTCCTCCAACCTGTCAACAATCTCCCCAACCCCTACTTCCACACAATCCGCAACAGAGACAGCTACCACAACTGGACAGCCTGTTCCAACATCAACTGCTCCTTCAAAAACATCCACATCAACAACAACAATAGCAGCCAGCACCTTAACACAATCTATTCAGTCCACTCCTACGCTTCCAGTAACGACTACAACAGTGTCCTCCACCAGGTCAACAATCTCCCCAACCCCTACTTCCACACAATCTGCAACAGAGACAGCTACCACAACTGGACAGCCTCTTCCAACATCAACTGCTCCTTCAACAACATCCACATCAACAACAATAATAGCTGACACCACCTCAACACAATCTATTCAAACCACTCCTACGCTGCCAGCAACATCTACAACAGTGTCCTCCACCAGGTCAACAATCTCCCCAACCCCTACTTCCACACAATCTGCAACAGAGACAGCTACCACAACTGGACAGCCTCTTCCAACATCAACTGCTCCTTCAACAACATCCACATCAACAACAATAATAGCTGACACCACCTCAACACAATCTATTCAAACCACTACTACACTGCCAGCAACAACTACAACAGTGTCCTCCACCCCGTCAACAATTTCCCCAACTCCTACTTCCACACAATCTGCAACAGAGACAGCTACCACAACTGGACAGCCTCTTCCAACATCAACTGCTCCTTCAATAACATCCACATCAACAACAACAATAGCAGCCACCACCTCAACACAATCTATTCAAACCACTCCTACGCTTCCAGCAACGACTACAACAGTGTCCTCCACCAGGTCAACAATCTCCCCAACCCCTACTTCCACACAAACTGCAACAGAGACAGCTACCACAACTGGACAGCCTCTTCCAACATCAACTGCTCCTTCAACAACATCCACATCAACAACAACAATAGCAGCCACCACCTCAACACAATCTATTCAAACCACTCCTACGCTTCCAGCAACGACTACAACAGTGTCCTCCACCCCGTCAACAATCTCCCCAACCCCTACTTCCACACAATCTGCAACAGAGACAGCTACGACAACTGGACAGCTTCTTCCAACATCAACTGCTCCTTCAACAACATCCTCATCAACAACAGTACCAGCCACCACCTCAACACAATCTATTCAAACCACTCCTACGCTTCCAGCAACGACTACAACAGTGTCCTCCACCAGGTCAACAATCTCCCCAACCCCTACTTCCACACAATCTGCAACAGAGACAGCTACGAGAACTGGACAGCCTCTTCCAACATCAACTGCTCCTTCAACAACATCCACATCAACAACAACAATAGCAGCCACCACCTCAACACAATCTATTCAAACCACTCCTATACTGCCAGCAACGACTACAACAGTGTCCTCCACCAGGTCAACAATCTCCCCAACCCCTACTTCCACACAATCTGCAACAGAGACAGCTACGAGAACTGGACAGCCTCTTCCAACATCCTCTGCTCCTTCAACAACATCCACATCAACAACAACATTAGCAGCCACCACCTCAACACAATCTATTCAAACCACTCCTACGCTTCCAGCAACGACTACAACAGTGTCTTCCACCAGGTCAACAATCTCCCCAACCCCTTCTTCCACACAATCTGCAACAGAGACAGCTACCACAACTGGACAGCCTCTTCCAACATCAACTGCTCCTTCAACAACATCCACATCAACAACAACAATAGCAGCCACCACCTCAACACAATCTATTCAAACCACTCCTATGCTTCCAGCAACGACTACAACATTGTCCTCCACCAGGTCAACAATCTCCCCAACCCCTACTTCCACACAATCTGCAACAGAGACAGCTACGACAACTGGACAGCTTCTTCCAACATCAACTACTCCTTCAACAACATCTACATCAACAACAGTACCAGCCACCACCTCAACACAATCTATTCAAACCACTACTACGCTTCCAGCAACGACTACAACAGTGTCCTCCACCAGGTCAACAATCTCCCCAACCCCTACTTCCACAAAATCTGCAACAGAGACAGCTACCACAACTGGACAGCCTCTTCCAACATCAACTGCTCCTTCAACAACATCCACATCAACAACAACAATACCAGCCACCACCTCAACACAATCTATTCAAACCACTACTACACTGCCAGTAACGACTACAACATTGTCCTCCACCAGGTCAACAATCTCCGTAACCCCTACTTCCACACAATACGCAACAGAGACAGCTACCACAACTGTACAGCCTCTTCCAACATCAAATGCTCCTTCAACAACATCCACATCAACAACAACAATAGCAGCCACCACCTCAACACAATCTATTCAAACCACTACTACAATGCCAGCAACAACTACAACAGTATCCTCCACCCCGTCAACAATTTCCCCAACCCCTACTTCCACACAATCTGCAACAGAGACAGCTACCACAACTGGACAGCTTCTTCCAACATCAACTTCTCCTTCAACAACATCCACATCAACAACAGTACCAGCCACCACCTCAACACAATCTATTCAAACCACTACTACACTGCCAGCAACAACTACAACAGTGTCCTCCACCCCGTCAACAATCTCCCCAACCCCTACTTCCACACAATCTGCAACAGAGACAGCTACGACAACTGGACAGCTTCTTCCAACATCAACTGCTCCTTCAACAACATCCTCATCAACAACAGTACCAGCCACCACCTCAACACAATCTATTCAAACCACTCCTACGCTTCCAGCAACGACTACAACAGTGTCCTCCACCAGGTCAACAATCTCCCCAACCCCTACTTCCACACAATCTGCAACAGAGACAGCTACGAGAACTGGACAGCCTCTTCCAACATCAACTGCTCCTTCAACAACATCCACATCAACAACAACAATAGCAGCCACCACCTCAACACAATCTATTCAAACCACTCCTATACTGCCAGCAACGACTACAACAGTGTCCTCCACCAGGTCAACAATCTCCCCAACCCCTACTTCCACACAATCTGCAACAGAGACAGCTACGAGAACTGGACAGCCTCTTCCAACATCCTCTGCTCCTTCAACAACATCCACATCAACAACAACATTAGCAGCCACCACCTCAACACAATCTATTCAAACCACTCCTACGCTTCCAGCAACGACTACAACAGTGTCTTCCACCAGGTCAACAATCTCCCCAACCCCTTCTTCCACACAATCTGCAACAGAGACAGCTACCACAACTGGACAGCCTCTTCCAACATCAACTGCTCCTTCAACAACATCCACATCAACAACAACAATAGCAGCCACCACCTCAACACAATCTATTCAAACCACTCCTATGCTTCCAGCAACGACTACAACATTGTCCTCCACCAGGTCAACAATCTCCCCAACCCCTACTTCCACACAATCTGCAACAGAGACAGCTACGACAACTGGACAGCTTCTTCCAACATCAACTACTCCTTCAACAACATCTACATCAACAACAGTACCAGCCACCACCTCAACACAATCTATTCAAACCACTACTACGCTTCCAGCAACGACTACAACAGTGTCCTCCACCAGGTCAACAATCTCCCTAACCCCTACTTCCACAAAATCTGCAACAGAGACAGCTACCACAACTGGACAGCCTCTTCCAACATCAACTGCTCCTTCAACAACATCCACATCAACAACAACAATACCAGCCACCACCTCAACACAATCTATTCAAACCACTACTACACTGCCAGTAACGACTACAACATTGTCCTCCACCAGGTCAACAATCTCCGTAACCCCTACTTCCACACAATACGCAACAGAGACAGCTACCACAACTGTACAGCCTCTTCCAACATCAAATGCTCCTTCAACAACATCCACATCAACAACAACAATAGCAGCCACCACCTCAACACAATCTATTCAAACCACTACTACAATGCCAGCAACAACTACAACAGTATCCTCCACCCCGTCAACAATTTCCCCAACCCCTACTTCCACACAATCTGCAACAGAGACAGCTACCACAACTGGACAGCTTCTTCCAACATCAACTTCTCCTTCAACAACATCCACATCAACAACAGTACCAGCCACCACCTCAACACAATCTATTCAAACCACTCCTACGCTTCCAGCAACAACTACAACAGTATCCTCCACCCCATCAACAATTTCCCCAACCCCTACTTCCACACAATCTGCAACAGAGACAGCTACCACAACTGGACAGCCTCTTCCAACATCAACTGCTCCTTCAACAACATCCACATCAACAACAACAATAGCAGCCACCACCTCAACACAATCTATTCAAACCACTACTAAACTGCCAGCAACAACTACAACAGTGTCCTCCACCTCGTCAACAATTTCCCCAACCCCTACTTCCACACAATCTGCAACAGAGACAGCTACCACAACTGGACAGCCTCTTCCAACATCAACTGCTCCTTCAACAACATCCACATCAACAACAACAATAGCAGCCACCACCTCAACACAATCTATTCAAACCACTCCTACGCTTCCAGCAACGACTACAACAGTGTCCTCCACCAGGTCAACAATCTCCCCAACCCCTACTTCCACACAATCCACAACAGAGACAGCTACCACAACTGGACAGCCTCTTGCAACATCAACTGCTCCTTCAACAACATCCACATCAACAACAACAATAGCAGCCACCACCTCAACACAATCTATTCAAACCCCTCCTACGCTTCCCGCAACGACTACAACAGTGTCCTCCACCAGGTCAACAATCTCCCCAACCCCAACTTCCACACAATCCGCAACAGAGACAGCAACCACAACTGAACAGCCTCTTCCAACATCAACTGCTCCTTCAACAACATCAACATCAACAACAACAATAGCAGCCACCACCTCAACACAATCTATTCAAACCACTCCTACGCTTCCAGCAACGACTACAACAGTGTCCTCCACCAGGTCAACAATCTCCCCAACCCCTACTTCCACACAATCCGCAACAGAGACAGCTACCACAACTGAACAGCCTCTTCCAACATCAACTGCTCCTTCAACAACATCCACATCAACAACAACAATAGCAGCCACCACCTCAACACAATCTATTCAAACCACTACTACACTGCCAGCAACAACTACAACAGTGTCCTCCAACCCGTCAACAATCTCCCCAACCCCTACTTCCACACAATCTGCAACAGAGACAGCTACGACAACTGGACAGCTTCTTCCAACATCAACTGCTCCTTCAACAACATCCACATCAACAACAGTACCAGCCACCACCTCAACACAATCTATTCAAACCACTCCTAATCTTCCAGCAACGACTACAACATTGTCCTCCACCAGGTCAACAATCTCCCCAACCCGTACTTCCACACAATCCGCAACAGAGACAGCTACCACAACTGGACAGCTTCTTCCAACATCAACTGCTCCTTCAACAACATCCACATCAACAACAACAAAAGCAGCCACCAACTCAACACAATCTATTCAAATCACTACTACACTGCCAGCAACAACTACAACAGTGTCCTCCACCCCGTCAACAATTTCCCCAACCCCTACTTCCACACAATCTGCAACAGAGACAGCTACCACAACTGGACAGCCTCTTCCAACATCAACTGCTCCTTCAACAACATTCACATCAACAACAACAATAGCAGCCACCACCTCAACACAATCTATTCAAACCACTCCTACGCTTCCAGCAACGACTACAACAGTGTCCTCCACCCCGTCAACAATTTCCCCAACCCCTACTTCCACACAATCTGCAACAGAGACAGCTACCGCAACTGGACAGCCTCTTCCAACATCAACTGCTCCTTCAACAACATCCACATCAACAACAACAATAGCAGCCACCACCTCAACACAATCTATTCAAACCACTCCTACGCTTCCAGCAACGACTACAACAGTGTCCTCCACCAGGTCAACAATCTCCCCAACCCCTACTTCCACACAATCTGCAACAGAGACAGCTACCACAACTGGACAGCCTCTTCCAACATCAACTGCTCCTTCAACAACATCCACATCAACAACAACAATAGCAGCCACCACCTCAACACAATCTATTCAAACCACTCCTACGCTTCCAGCAACGACTACAACAGTGTCCTCCACCAGGTCAACAATCTCCCCAACCCCTACTTCCACACAATCTACAACAGAGACAGCTACCACAACTGGACAGCCTCTTCCAACATCAACTGCTCCTTCAACAACATCCACATCAACAGCAACAATAGCAGCCACCACCTCAACACAATCTATTCGAACCACTCCTACGCTTCCAGCAACGACTACAACAGTGTCCTCCATCAGGTCAACAATCTCCCCAACCCCTACTTCCACACAATCCGCAACAGAGACAGCTACCACAACTGAACAGCCTCTTCCAACATCAACTGCTCCTTCAACAACTTCCATATCAACAACAACAATAGCAGCCACCACCTCAACACAATCGATTCAAACCACTCCTACGCTTCCAGCAACGACTACAACATTGTCCTCCACCAGGTCAACAATCTCCCCAACCCCTACTTCCACACAATCTACAACAGAGACAGCTACCACAACTGGACAGACTCTTCCAACATCAACTGCTCCTTCAACAACATCTACATCAACAACAACAGTACCAGCCACCACCTCAACACAATCTATTCAAACCACTTCTACACTGCCAGCAACAACTACAACAGTGTCCTCCACCTCGTCAACAATTTCCCCAACCCCTACTTCCACACAGTCTACAACAGAGACAGCTACCACAACTGGACAGCCTCTTCCAACATCAACTGCTCCTTCAACAACATCCACATCAACAACAACAATAGCAGCCACCACCTCAACACAATCTATTCAAACCACTCCTACGCTTCCAGCAACGACTACAACAGTGTCCTCCACCAGGTCAACAATCTCCCCAACCCCTACTTCCACACAATCTACAACAGAGACAGCTACCACAACTGGACAGCCTCTTCCAACATCAACTGCTCCTTCAACAACATCCACATCAACAGCAACAATAGCAGCCACCACCTCAACACAATCTATTCAAACCACTACTACACTGCCAGCAACAACTACAACAGTGTCCTCCACCCCGTCAACAATCTCCCCAACCCCTACTTCCACACAATCTGCAACAGAGACAGCTACGACAACTGGACAGCTTCTTCCAACATCAACTGCTCCTTCAACAACATCTACATCAACAACAGTACCAGCCACCACCTCAACACAATCTATTCAAACCACTCCTACGCTTCCAGCAACGACTACAACAATGTCCTCCACCAGGTCAACAATCTCCCCAACCCCTACTTCCACACAATCCGCAACAGAGACAGCTACCACAACTGGACAGCCTCTTCCAACATCAACTGCTCCTTCAACAACATCCACATCAACAACAACAATAGCAGCCACCACCTCAACACAATCTATTCAAACCACTCCTACACTTCCAGCAACGACTACAACAGTGTCCTCCACCAGGTCAACAATCTCCCCAACCCCTACTTCCACACAATCCACAACAGAGACAGCTACCACAACTGAACAGCCTCTTCCAACATCAACTGCTCCTTCAACAACATCCACATCAACAACAACAATAGCAGCCACCACCTCAACACAATCTATTCAAACCACTACTAAACTGCCAGCAACAACTACAACGGTGTCCTCCACCTCGTCAACAATTTCCCCAACACCTACTTCCACACAATCTGCAACAGAGACAGCTACCACAACTGGACAGCTTCTTCCAACATCAACTGCTCCTTCAACAACATCCACATCAACAACAACAATAGCAGCCACCACCTCAACACAATCTATTCAAATCACTACTACACTGCCAGCAACAACGACAACAGTGTCCTCAACCCCGTCAACAATCTCCCCAACCCCTACTACCACACAATCTGCAACAGAGACAGCTAAGACAACTGGACAGCCTCTTCCAACATCAACTGCTCCTTCAACAACATCCACATCAACAACAACAATAGCAGCCACCACTTCAACACAATCTATTCAAACCACTACTACACTGCCAGTAACAACTACAACAGTGTCCTCCACCCCGTCAACAATTTCCCCAACCCCTACTTCCACACAATCTGCAACAGAGACAGTTACCACAACTGGACAGCCTCTTCCAACATCAACTGCTCCTTCAACAACATCCATATCAACAGCAACAATAGCAGCCACCACCTCAACACAATCTATTCAAACCACTACTACACTGCCAGCAACAACTACAACAGTGTCCTCCACCCCGTCAAATATCTCCCCAACCCCTACTTCCACACAATCTGCAACAGAGACAGCTACGACAACTGGACAGCTTCTTTCAACATCAACTGCTCCTTCAACAACATCCACATCAACAACAGTACCAGCCACCACCTCAACACAATCTATTCAAACCACTCCTACGCTTCCAGCAACGACTACAACAGTGTCCTCCACCAGGTCAACAATCTCCCCAACCCCTACTTCCACACAATCCGCAACAGAGACAGCTACCACAACTGGACAGCCTCTTCCAACATCAACTGCTCCTTCAACAACATCCACATCAACAACAACAATAGCAGCCACCACCTCAACACAATCTATTCAAACCACTCCTACGCTTCCAGCAACGACTACAACAGTGTCCTCCATCAGGTCAACAATCTCCCCAACCCCTACTTCCACACAATCTACAACAGAGACAGCTACCACAACTGGACAGCCTCTTCCAACATCAACTGCTCCTTCAACAACATCCACATCAACAACAACAATAGCAGCCACCACCTCAACACAATCTATTCAAACCACTACTAAACTGCCAGCAACAACTACAACAGTGTCCTCCACCTCGTCAACAATTTCCCCAACCCCTACTTCCACACAATCTGCAACAGAGACAGCTACCACAACTGGACAGCTTCTTCCAACATCAACTGCTCCTTCAACAACATCCACATCAACAACAACAATAGCAGCCACCACCTCAACACAATCTATTCAAATCACTACTACACTGCCAGCAACAACTACAACAGGGTCCTCCACCCCGTCAACAATTTCCCCAACCCCTACTTCCACACAATCTGCAACAGAGACAGTTACCACAACTGGACAGCCTCTTCCAACATCAACTGCTCCTTCAACAACATCCACATCAACAACAACAATAGCAGCCACCACCTCAACACAATCTATTCAAACCACTACTACACTGCCAGCAACAACTACAACAGTGTCCTCCATCCCGTCAAAAATGTCCCCAACCCCTACTTCCACACAATCTGCAACAGAGACAGCTACGACAACTGGACAGCTTCTTTCAACATCAACTGCTCCTTCAACAACATCCACATTAACAACAGTACCAGCCACCACCTCAACACAATCTATTCAAACCACTCCTACGCTTCCAGCAACGACTACAACATTGTCCTCCACCAGGTCAACAATCTCCGTAACCCCTACTTCCACACAATCCGCAACAGAGACTGCTACCACAACTGGACAGCCTCTTCCAACATCAACTGCTCCTTCAACAACATCCACATCAACAACAACAATAGCAGCCACCACCTCAACACAATCTATTCAAACCACTACTACGCTTCCAGCAACGACTACAACAGTGTCCTCCACCAGGTCAACAATCTCCCCAACCCCTACTTCCACACAATCCACAACAGAGACAGCTACCACAACTGGACAGCCTCTTCCAACATCAACTGCTCCTTCAACAACATCCACATCAACAACAACAATAGCAGCCACTACATCAACACAATCTATTCAAACCACTACTAAACTGCCAGCAACAACTACAACGGTGTCCTCCACCTCGTCAACAATTTCCCCAACCCCTACTTCCACACAATCTGCAACAGAGACAGTTACCACAACTGGACAGCCTCTTCCAACATCAACAACAGTACCAGCCACCACCTCAACACAATCTATTCAAACCACTCCTACGCTTCCAGCAACGACTACAACAGTGTCCTCCACCAGGTCAACAATCTCCCCAACCCCTATTTCCACACAATCCGCAACAGAGACAGCTACCACAACTGAACAGCCTCTTCCAACATCAACTGCTCCTTCAACAACATCCACATCAACAACAACAATAGCAGCCACCACCTCAACACAATCTATTCAAACCACTACTACACTGCCAGCAACAACGACAACAGTGTCCTCAACCCCGTCAACAATCTCCCCAACCCCTACTACCACACAATCTGCAACAGAGACAGCTAAGACAACTGGACAGCTTCTTCCAACATCAACTGCTCCTTCAACAACATCCACATCAACAACAGTACCAGCCACCACCTCAACACAATCTATTCAAACCACTCCTACGCTTCCAGCAACGACTACAACAGTGTCCTCCACCAGGTCAACAATCTCCCCAACCCCTACTTCCACACAATCCGCAACAGAGACAGCTACCACAACTGGACAGCCTCTTCCAACATCAACTGCTCCTTCAACAACATCCACATCAACAACAACAATAGCAGCCACCACCTCAACACAATCTATTCAAACCACTCCTACGCTTCCAGCAACGACTACAACAGTGTCCTCCACCAGGTCAACAATCTCCCCAACCCCTACTTCCACACAATCTACAACAGAGACAGCTACCACAACTGGACAGCCTCTGACAACATCAAATGCTCCTTCAACAACAACAAGAGCATCCATCACCTCAAGACATCTTTTACAAACCACTACAACACAGCTTGAAACATCTACAACACTGTTCTCCACCCCATCAACAATCTCCCCAACCCCTACTTCCACACAATCCGCAACAGAGACGGCTACCACAACTGGACAGCCTCTGACAACATCAAATGCTCCTTCAACAACATCCACATCAACAACAATAGCAGCCACCACCTCAACACATCCTATCCAAACCACTACTATCCTGCCTGCAACGTCTTCAACAGTGTCCTTCACCCCATCAACAATCTCCCCAACGCCTACATCCAAACAATCCGTAACAGAGACAGCTACCACAACTGGACAGCCTCTTCCAACATCAACTGCTCCTTCAACAACATCCACATCAACAACAACAATAGCAGCCACCACCTCAACACAATCTATTCAAACCACTCCTACACTTCCAGCAACGACTACAACAGTGTCCTCCACCAGGTCAACAATCTCCCCAACCCCTACTTCCACACAATCTGCAACAAAGACAGCTACCTCAACTGGACAGCCTCTTCCAACATCAACTGCTCCTTCAACAACATCCACATCAACAACAACAATAGCAGCCACCACCTCAACACAATCTATTCAAACCTCTCCTACGCTTCCAGCAACGACGACAACAGTGTCCTCCACCAGGTCAACAATCTCCCCAACCCCTACTTCCACACAATCTGCAACAGAGACAGCTACCACAACTGGACAGCCTATTCCAACATCAACTGCTCCTTCAACAACATCCACATCAACAACAACAATAGCAGCCACCACCTCAACACAATCTATTCAAACCACTGCTACACTGCCAGCAACGACTACAACAGTGTCCTCCACCCCGTCAACAATCTCCCCAACCCCTACTTCCACACAATCTGCAACAGAGACAGCTACCACAACTGGACAGCCTCTTCCAACATCAACTGCTCCTTCAAAAACAACAACAAGAGCATCCATCACCTCAAGACATCTTTTACAAACTACTACTACACAGCTTGAAACATCTACAACAATGTTCTCCACCCCATCAACAATCTCCCCAACCCCTACGTCCACACAATCCGCAACAGAGACAGCTACCACAACTGGACAGCCTCTGACAACATCAAATGCTCCTTCAACAACATCCACATCAACAACAATAGCAGCCACCACCTCAACACATCCTATCCAAACCACTACTATCCTGCCTGCAACGTCTTCAACAGTGTCCTCCACCCCATCAACAATCTCCCCAACGCCTACATCCAAACAATCCGTAACAGAGACAGCTACCACAACTGGACAGCCTCTTCCAACATCAACTACTCCTTCAACAACATCCACATCAACAACAACAATAGCAGCCACCACGTCAACACAATCTATTCAAACCACTACTACACTGCCAGCAACAACTACAACAGTGTCCTTTACCTCGTCAACAATCTCCGCAACCCCTACTTCAACACAATCTGCAACAGAGACAGCTACCACAACTGGACAGCCTCTTCCAACATCAACTGCTCCTTCAACAACATCCACAACAACAATAGCAGCCACCACCTCAACACAATCTATTCAAACCACTCCTACGCTTCCAGCAACGACTACAACAGTGTCCTCCACCAGGTCAACAATCTCCCCAACCCCTACTTCAACACAATCTGCAATAGAGACAGCTACCACAACTGGACAGCCTCTTCCAACATCAACTGCTCCTTCAACAACATCCACAACAACAATAGCAGCCACCACCTCAACACAATCTATTCAAACCACTCCTACGCTTCCAGCAACGACTACAACAGTGTCCTCCACCAGGTCAACAATCTCCCCAACCCCTACTTCCACACAATCCGCAACAGAGACAGCTACCTCAACTGGACAGCCTCTTCCAACATCAACTGCTCCTTCAACAACATCCACATCAACAACAGTACCAGCCACCACCTCAACACAATCTATTCAAACCTCTCCTACGCTTCCAGCAACGACTACAACAGTGTCCTCCACCAGGTCAACAATCTCCCCAACCCCTACTTCCACACAATCTACAACAGAGACAGCAACCACAACTGGACAGCCTCTTCCAACATCAACTGCTCCTTCAACAACATCCACATCAACAACAACAATAGCAGCCACCACCTCAACACAATCTATTCAAACCACTCCTACGCTTCCAGCAACGACTACAACAGTGTCCTCCACCAGGTCAACAATCTCCCCAACCCCTCCTTCCACACAAGCCGCAACAGAGACAGCTACCACAACTGGACAGCCACTTCCAACATCAACTGCTCCTTCAACAACATCCATATCAACAACAACAAAAGCAGCCACCACCTCAACACAATCTATTCAAACCACTCCTAAGCTTCCAGCAACGACTATAACAGTGTCCTCCACCACATCAACAATCTCCCCAACCCCTACTTCCACACAATCTGCAACAGAGACAGCTACCTCAACTGGACAGCCTCTTCCAACATCAACTGCTCCTTCAACAACATCCACATCAACAACAATAGCAGCCACCACCTCAACACAATCTATTCAAACCACTACTACGCTTCCAGCAACGACTACAACAGTGTCCTCCACCAGGTCAACAATCTCCCCAACCCCTACTTCCACACAATCTGCAACAGAGACAGCAACTACAACTGGACAGCCTCTTCCAACATCAACTGCTCCTTCAACAACATCCATATCAACAACAACAATAGCAGCCACCACCTCAACACAATCTATTCAAACCACTACTAAACTGCCAGCAACAACTACAACAGTGTCCTCCACCCCGTCAACAATCTCCCCAACCCCTACTTCCACACAATCTGCAACGGAGACAGCTACGACAACTGGACAGCTTCTTCCAACATCAACTGCTCCTTCAACAACATCCACATCAACAACAGTACCAGCCACCACCTCAACACAATCTATTCAAACCACTCCTACGCTTCCAGCAACGACTACAACATTGTCCTCCACCAGGTCAACAATCTCCCCAACCCCTACTTCCACACAATCCGCAACAGAGACAGCTACCACAACTGGACAGCCTCTTCCAACATCAACTGCTCCTTCAACAACATCCACAACAACAATAGCAGCCACCACCTCAACACAATCTATTCAAACCACTCCTACGCTTCCAGCAACGACTACAACAGTGTCCTCCACCAGGTCAACAATCTCCCCAACCCCTACTTCCACACAATCCGCAACAGAGACAGCTACCTCAACTGGACAGCCTCTTCCAACATCAACTGCTCCTTCAACAACATCCACATCAACAACAGTACCAGCCACCACCTCAACACAATCTATTCAAACCTCTCCTACGCTTCCAGCAACGACTACAACAGTGTCCTCCACCAGGTCAACAATCTCCCCAACCCCTACTTCCACACAATCTACAACAGAGACAGCAACCACAACTGGACAGCCTCTGACAACATCAAATGCTCCTTCAACAACATCCACATCAACAACAATAGCAGCCACCACCTCAACACAATCTATTCAAACCACTCCTATGCTTCCAGCAACGACTACAACATTGTCCTCCACCAGGTCAACAATCTCCCCAACCCCTACTTCCACACAATCAGCAACAGAGACAGCTACCACAACTGGACAGCCTCTTCCAACATCAACTGCTCCTTCAACAACAACAAGAGCATCCATCACCTCAAGACATCTTTTACAAACCACTACTACACAGCTTGAAACATCTACAACAATGTTCTCCACCCCATCAACAAACTCCCCAACCCCTACGTCCACACAATCCGCAACAGAGACAGCTACCACAACTGGACAGCCTCTGACAACATCAAATGCTCCTTCAACAACATCCACATCAACAACAATAGCAGCCACCACCTCAACACATCCTATCCAAACCACTACTATCCTGCCTGCAACGTCTTCAACAGTGTCCTCCACCCCATCAACAATCTCCCCAACGCCTACATCCAAACAATCCGTAACAGAGACAGCTACCACAACTGGACAGCCTCTTCCAACATCAACTGCTCCTTCAACAACATCCACATCAACAACAACAATAGCAGCCACCACCTCAACACAATCTATTCAAACCACTCCTACGCTTCCAGCAACGACTACAACAGTGTCCTCCACCAGGTCAACAATCTCCCCAACCCCTCCTTCCACACAAGCCGCAACAGAGACAGCTACCACAACTGGACAGCCACTTCCAACATCAACTGCTCCTTCAACAACATCCATATCAACAACAACAAAAGCAGCCACCACCTCAACACAATCTATTCAAACCACTCCTAAGCTTCCAGCAACGACTATAACAGTGTCCTCCACCACATCAACAATCTCCCCAACCCCTACTTCCACACAATCTGCAACAGAGACAGCTACCTCAACTGGACAGCCTCTTCCAACATCAACTGCTCCTTCAACAACATCCACATCAACAACAATAGCAGCCACCACCTCAACACAATCTATTCAAACCACTACTACACTGCCAGCAACAACTACAACAGTGTCCTCCACCCCGTCAACAATCTCCCCAACCCCTACTTCCACACAATCTGTAACAGAGACAGCTACGACAACTGGACAGCCTCTTCCAACATCAACTGCTCCTTCAACAACATCCACATCAACAACAACAATAGCAGCCACCACCTCAACACAATCTATTCAAACCACTACTACGCTTCCAGCAACGACTACAACAGTGTCCTCCACCAGGTCAACAATCTCCCCAACCCCTACTTCCACACAATCTGCAACAGAGACAGCAACTACAACTGGACAGCCTCTTCCAACATCAACTGCTCCTTCAACAACATCCATATCAACAACAACAATAGCAGCCACCACCTCAACACAATCTATTCAAACCACTACTAAACTGCCAGCAACAACTACAACAGTGTCCTCCACCCCGTCAACAATCTCCCCAACCCCTACTTCCACACAATCTGCAACGGAGACAGCTACGACAACTGGACAGCTTCTTCCAACATCAACTGCTCCTTCAACAACATCCACATCAACAACAGTACCAGCCACCACCTCAACACAATCTATTCAAACCACTCCTACGCTTCCAGCAACGACTACAACATTGTCCTCCACCAGGTCAACAATCTCCCCAACCCCTACTTCCACACAATCCGCAACAGAGACAGCTACCTCAACTGGACAGCCTCTTCCAACATCAACTGCTCCTTCAACAACATCCACATCAACAACAACAATAGCAGCCACCACCTCAACACAATCTATTCAAACCTCTCCTACGCTTCCAGCAACGACTACAACAGTGTCCTCCACCAGGTCAACAATCTCCCCAACCCCTACTTCCACACAATCTACAACAGAGACAGCTACCACAACTGGACAGCCTCTTCCAACATCAACTGCTCCTTCAACAACAACAAGAGCATCCATCACCTCAAGACATCTTTTACAAACCACTACTACACAGCTTGAAACATCTACAACAATGTTCTCCACCCCATCAACAATCTCCCCAACCCCTACTTCCACACAATCCGCAACAGAGACAGCTACCACAACTGGACAGCCTCTGACAACATCAAATGCTCCTTCAACAACATCCACATCAACAACAATAGCAGCCACCACCTCAACACATCCTATCCAAACCACTACTATCCTACCTGCAACGTCTTCAACAGTGTCCTCCACCCCATCAACAATCTCCCCAACGCCTACATCCAAACAATCCGTAACAGAGACAGCTACCACAACTGGACAGCCTCTTCCAACATCAACTGCTCCTTCAACAACTTCCACATCAACAACAACAATAGCAGCCACCACCTCAACTCAATCTATTCAAACCACTACTACGCTTCCAGCAACGACTACAACAGTGTCCTCCACCAGGTCAACAATCTCCCCAACCCCTACTTCCACACAATCTGCAACAGAGACAGCTACTACAACTGGACAGCCTCTTCCAACATCAACTGCTCCTTCAACAACATCCATATCAACAACAACAATAGCAGCCACCACCTCAACACAATCTATTCAAACCACTACTAAACTGCCAGCAACAACTACAACAGTATCCTCCACCCCGTCAACAATCTCCCCAACCCCTACTTCCACACAATCTGCAACAGAGACAGCTACGACAACTGGACAGCTTCTTCCAACATCAACTGCTCCTTCAACAACATCCACATCAACAACAGTACCAGCCACCACCTCAACACAATCTATTCAAACCACTCCTACGCTTCCAGCAATGACTACAACATTGTCCTCCACCAGGTCAACAATCTCCCCAACCCCTACTTCCACACAATCCGCAACAGAGACAGCTACCACAACTGGACAGCCTCTTCCAACATCAACTGCTCCTTCAACAACATCCACATCAACAACAACAATAGCAGCCACCACCTCAACACAATCTATTCAAACCACTACTACGCTTCCAGCAACGACTACAACAGTGTCCTCCACCCGGTCAACAATCTCCCCAACCCCTACTTCCACACAATCCGCAACAGAGACAGCTACCACAACTGAACAGCCTCTTCCAACATCATCTGCTCCTTCAACAACATCCACATCAACAACAACAATAGCAGCCACCACCTCAACACAATCTATTCAAACCACTACTACACTGCCAGCAACAACTACAACAGTGTCCTCCACCCCGTCAAATATCTCCCCAACCCCTACTTCCACACAATCTGCAACAGAGACAGCTACGACAACTGGACCGATACTTCCAACATCAACTGCTCCTTCAACAACATCCACACCAACAACAATAGCAGCCACAACCTCAACAAATCCGACACAAACGACTACAAGGCAGCCTGAAACATCCACAACACTGTTTTCCACCACATCAACAATCTCCACAACCTCTACTTCCACACAATCCGCAACAGAGACAGCTACCACAACTGGACAGCCTCTTACAACATCAAATGCTCCTTCAACAACATTCACACCAACAACAATAGCAGCCACCACCTCAACAAATCCGACACAAACCACTACAAGGCAGCCTGAAACATCCACAACACTGTCATCCACCACATCAACAACCTCCCCAACCTCTACTTCCACACAATCCACAACAGAGACAGTTACCACAACTGGACAGCCTCTTACAACATCAAATGCTCCTTCAACAACATCCACACCAACAACAATAGCAGCCACCACCTCAACAAATCCGACACAAACCACTACAAGGCAGCCTGAAACATCCACAACACTGTCATCCACCACATCAACAACCTCCCCAACTTCTACTTCCACACAATCCGCAACAGAGACAGCTAGCACAACTGGACAGGCTCTAACAACATCAAATGCTCCTTCAACAACATCCACACCAACAACAATAGCAGCCACCACCTCAACAAATCCGACACAAACCACTACAACGCAGCCTGAAACATCCACAACACTGTTGTCCACCACATCAACAACCTCCCCAACCTCTACTTCCACACAATCCGCAACAGAGACAGCTAGCACAACTGGACAGCCTCTAACAACATCAAATGCTCCTTCAACAACATCCACACCAACAACAATAACAGCCACCACCTCAACAAATCCGACACAAACCACTACAACGCAGCCTGAAACATCCACAACACTGTCGTCCACCCCATCAACAATCTCCCCAACCTCTACTTCCACACAATCCGCAACAGAGACAACTACCACAACTGGAGAGCCTCTTACAACATCAAATGCTCCTTCAACAACATCCACACCAACAACAATAGCAGCCACCACCTCAACAAATCCGACACAAACCACTACAAGGCAGCCTGAAACATCCACAACACTGTCATCCACCATATCAACAACCTCCCCAACTTCTACTTCCACACAATCCGCAACAGAGACAGCTAGCACAACTGGACAGCCTCTAACAACATCAAATGCTCCTTCAACAACATCCACACCAACAACAATAGCAGCCACCACCTCAACAAATCCGACACAAACCACTACAACGCAGCCTGAAACATCCATAACACTGTTGTCCACCACATCAACAACCTCCCCAACCTCTACTTCCACACAATCCGCAACAGAGACAGCTAGCACAACTGGACAGCCTCTAACAACATCAAATGCTCCTTCAACAACATCCACAACAACAACAATAGCAGCCACCACCTCAACAAATCCGACACAAACCACTACAACGCAGCCTGAAACATCCACAACACTGTCGTCCACCCCATCGACAACCTCCCCAACCTCTACTTCCACACAATCCGCAACAGAGAGAGTTACCACAACTGGACAGCCTCTAACAACATCAAATGCTCCTTCAACAACATCCACACAAACAACAATAACAGCCACCACCTCAACAAATCCAACACAAACCACTACAAGGCAGCCTGAAACATCCACAACACTGTCATCCACCACATCAACAAACTCCCCAACCTCAACTTCCACACAATCAGCAACAGAGACAGCTAGCACAACTGGACAGCCTCTAACAACATCAAATAGTCCTTGGGCCAAACCATTTTTCACTACCAAATTCTGGGCAAATCCTAGATGTGATTTTCTTATTCCTATACATCCCTAGATTATGTTTTGATATGATAGACCTTTTGGATTGGCAGCTTATTAGTAGTTATCACCTCGTAAAGGTACGGAGTGCTTTTTTCAAAACCGGAGTTTTGCCTAGAAAAGTCCCCTGCCATATCTTGCTCCCCTTCGTATGATTCGCGCCTAGCTGTGGTGTGGTTTTGATAGAGACATGAGGCTTTTCATGTTCTTTATGCGCCTGAGTCTCCTAAACACGTAGAGACCAACCCCGAGTCGATCAATGATTCCTACGATGAGCTATGGTAACTTTACCGCACCTACCCCCTACCGATGAATGCCTAATTTTTGCGGTTTTCCGGAGGTATTGTGCGGTAGGTGCGGGAAAGTTACCATAGCTCAGCGTAGGAAGCTCTGATGGACTCCGGGTTGGTCTCTACGTGTTCAGGAGACCCAGGCGCATAAAGCTAACCTGGCTCATGTCTCTATCGCAAGCACAGCCCGAGCTATGCGCGACTGACGTGAAGGGGAGCAAAATATGGCAGGGGACTTGTGGACCCGAATGCAGGACACTGAGGCGGAGTCAGATGAAAGGTCAAACCCATGGATGGGTACATTTATTGTTTTCTGAATTTGTATGTTTAAATATACAAATGATACATTATCTACTTAAAATATGCGTTAATTTACATAGTTTTCCAGAATAAAAATCTAAAACAAAGTGCTTAAAACAAATAAAGTGTGTGTTTACCTCCTCAAATAAATTAACTTAGCCCCAGCCAGATCCATATTTAGAGGTAAGTTAGCAAGCTAGTTTAGAGTTAGTGGTAATGTATAGCTGGTTACTGGTTAGATAACGAAGCGACCTTGGGTTCCCTGAAAGGTGCTATATAAATGCAAGTTATTATTATTATTATTATAACTAGCTAGCTAGTTTTTTCTACCATAAATCATCTCCTGAAGCCACAACCATCTCCCACTACTGAGGCTACAGAGCAGCGATGTAACAGCTTCATTGACTTTTTCAGATCCAAGGTCAACAACATTCGCTCTCTGATGCCCAGCTCTTCCTCTCTGTCTCCCTCTGCTACCAACCCCTCGCCTGGGAGTTTGCCATCTCTCCCATGTTTCACAGAGGTTCAACAGAGCCACATTATGGAAATCCTTAGAGGAATGAAATCATGCACTTGCGCCCTGGACCCCATTCCCACTGCTCTGCTCAAGTCATACACCAACCTTGCCTTCCTGTCCAAGGTGCTAGTGAAGGAAGTTGCTTCCCAACTCCAGGATCACCTCAAACACAACAACCTGTTTGAAAGATTTCAGTCAGGCTTTCGCTCAGCCCACAGTACAGAAACGGCTATGCTAAGGGTGACGAATGAACTGCTAATGACATCCTCCTGGACCTGACAGCAGCATTTGACATGGTGGATCACACTATCCTCCTAGAGCGCCTCCACACCACCATTGGACTCTCAGACTCTGCACTGAAGTGGTTTCAGTCCTATCTCTCTGGCAGGACTGAATACGTCTCACTGGGAGGATGCAAGTCCAGACTTCTCCCTGTTACCTGTGGTGTTCCACAGGGGTCGGTTCTCGGCCCCATCCTCTTCATCACCTACATGCTCCCCCTCGGTCGTGTCATCACCAGATATGGGATGTCTTTCCATTGTTATGCTGATGACACACAGCTCTACATTAAAACTACCCCAAGCCCCTCTGCAGCCATGTCATGTCTCACCACCTGTCTTGAGGAGATAAAGGCATGGATGAACAACAACTTCCTTCAGTTAAACAGTAACAAATCCGAAGCTCGTCTTGTTGGCACCCCACACCAGGTTCAGTCTTCGCCCATATCACAGCTCACCTTCGAGGGTCAAGTCATCCTCTTCTCCTCCTCAGTTTCAAATCTGGGGGTTAGGTTTGACCCTCACCTGACCTTCAGTGACCATATAAAACACCTGTGCAAAACCTCCTTCTATCATCTCAGAAATATTTCCAAACTCCGTCCCACTCTAACCCTGTCAGATGCAGAGAACTTGTCCATGCCTTTGACTACTGCAATCCGCTCTTCATCGGGATTCCTGGCAAAAGCATACAGAAGCTGCCATACATCCAGAACAGCGCTGCCAGGATCCTGATGAGAGTCCACAAATACAAGCACATAACCCCTGTTCTACACTCACTACACTGGCTCCCTGTCTCATTCAGGGTTGACTACAAAGTCCTTCTTCTCACCCACAAATGCATCAACGGACACGCACCTCCCTATCTACAAGAACTCATCACTCCACAAACCTCCACCCGCACCCTCAGGTCTTCAAACAGTTTGCTCCTCCAGGTCCCCGATACCAGGCTCCGCACCATGGGGGACCGAGCCTTCTGTTCGGCTCCGCCGTGCCTGTGGAACAGCCTTCCTAGCCAGCTAAGGGCAGTACAGAGCCTGTGCAACAGCCTTCCTAGCCAGCTAAGGGCAGTACAGAGCCTGTGGAACAGCCTTCCTAGCCAGCTAAGGGCAGTACAGAGCCTGTGGAACAGCCTTCCTAGCCAGCTAAGGGCAGTACAGAGCCTGTGCAACAGCCTTCCTAGCCAGCTAAGGGCAGTACAGAGCCTGTGGAACAGCCTTCCTAGCCAGCTATGGGCAGTACAGAGCCTGGACTCTTTTAAGACAGGCCTTTGACTGTTGAACTGTGTTCATTTTTGTGATTTATTTTGAGTTGTTTTACTATGTTTTTAACTTATTATGTTTTAGGTTTTTTTACTCTGTAGCACTCTGAGATTCTTTTGAATGAAAAGTGCAATACAAATAAAATGCATTATTATTATTTATAGTTAATAACACTTTAGTTAGCTAGCTAAACTAGCAAAGTAGCCTGTTGTGTACCCAGGCTTGAGACAGGGTTTTATATTGTAGTAATATTAATGTAACTTAATTTACATTAAATTTACAGAAGATTCCTTGTTTGTAGCCCCTCTAAGTTGTAATGAGATCTGCCCCAATTACTGCACCCTGACAATATTTTAGTTTAGAATAAGGTTGGTAATTTAATGTCAAACTAGATGTATTCCTCTATTTCAGAGACCCACATCATCAGCAGTAAGTGTAAGTCTAATGATGGATCCAACTTCAGGTGAATGCAGCAGCAACCTGCCAAGAAAGCGGCATGGACAGCATCATCCACTGCTCTGATGATGGACAGCATCATCCACTGCTCTGATCATGGACAGCATCATCCACTGCTCTGATCATGGACAGCATCATCCACTGCTCTGATGATGGACAGCATCATCCACTGCTCTGATCATGGACAGCATCATCCACTGCTCTGTCATGGACAGCATCATCCACTGCTCTGATCATGGACAGCATCATCCACTGCTCTGATCATGGACAGCATCATCCACTGCTCTGATGATGGACAGCATCATCCACTGCTCTGATCATGGACAGCATCATCCACTGCTCTGTCATGGACAGCATCATCCACTGCTCTGATCATGGACAGCATCACCCACTGCTCTGATCATGGACAGCATCATCCACTGCTCTGATGATGGACAGCATCATCCACTGCTCTGATGATGACTCCAACTCAAACCTGGTGTCACCCCAAAACCTGGACTTATGGAGAACTTTGTTGAGGGCGGCAGAAATCAGAAAACATCTCCCAATTTTGGACCACACCTACCACCGGACTCCATACACCTACAGCTTTCACTGCCTTGTGGGCTAAATAAATGTAACTGTTCATCTGCCTCCGCCTCAGTGTCCTGCATTCGGGTCCACTCCCGTACAGAACGTAGGCTAACACACATTTTAAATGACAGCAGTCCATACTTTAAGAGGGGATAAGGTATTAAACTACTAACAACAAGGTCCAACAAGGTCTATCACATCAAATAATAATCTAGGGATGTATAGTAATTAATTACTGTCTTTATCCAATCTGTGGTCCAAATGTTCTTTAAAGATATGCAAATTAACTCATATTTTAAGTAGATAATACATCATTTGCATATTTAAACAGAACATTTCTGAAAACTTGTAATACAAAAAATTATTGTCTCAATGTAAGTAATCAACTGGGGAAGTTTCATGGTGATATCTATTAGGTAAAATGTTTTACCCATCAAAAAGTCCCCGGCCATATTCTGCTCCCCTTCGCGTCAGTCGCGCATAGCTCGGGCTGTGCTTGTGATAGAGACATGAGCCAGGTTAGCTTTATGCGCCTGGGTCTCCTGAACAAGTAGAGACCAACCCCGAGTCGATCAGAGCTTCCTACGCTGAGCTATGGTAACTTTCCTGCACCTACCGCACAATACCTCCGGAAAACCGCAAAAAGTAGGCATTCATCGGTAGGGGGTAGGTGCGGTAAAGTTACCATAGCTCATCGTAGGAATCACTGATCGACTCGGGGTTGGTCTCTACGTGTTTAGGAGACTCAGGCGCATAAAGAACATGAAAGGGCTCATGTCTCTATCACAATCACAGCACAGCTAGGCGCGAATCATGCGAAGGGGAGCAGGATATGGCAGGGGACTTTTCTAGGCAAAACTCCGGTTTTGAAAAAAGCACTCCGTACCTTTACGAGGTGATAACTACTAATAAGCTGCCAATCCAAAAGGTCTATCATATCAAAACATAATCTAGGGATGTATAGGAATAAGAAAATCACATCTAGGATTTGCCCAGAATTTGGTAGTGAAATGTTCAATTTGGGGGTTTGGCCCAAGGACTAAAATGCTCCTTCAACAACATCCACACCAACAACAATAGCAGTCACCACCTCAACAAATCCGACACAAACCACTACAACGCAGCCTGAAACATCCACAACACTGTCGTCCACCCCATCAACAATCTCCCCAACCTCTACTTCCACACAATCCGCAACAGAGACAGCTACCACAACTGGACAGCCTCTTACAACATCAAATGCTCCTTCAACAACATCCACACCAACAACAATAGCAGCCACAACCTCAACAAATCCGACACAAACCACTACAAGGCAGCCTGAAACATCCACAACACTGTTGTCCACCACATCAACAACCTCCCCAACCTCTACTTCCACACAATCGGCAACAGAGACAGCTACCACAACTGGAAAGCCTCTTACAACATCAAATGCTCCTTCAACAACCTCCACACCAACAACAATAGCAGCCACCACCTCAACAAATCCGACACAAACCACTACAAGGCAGCCTGAAACATCCACAACACTGTCATCCACCACATCAACAACCTCCCCAACCTCTACTTCCACACAATCCACAACAGAGACAGCTACCACAACTGGACAGCCTCTAACAACATCAAATGCTCCTTCAACAACATCCACACCAACAACGATAGCAGCCACCACCTCAACAAATCCGACACAAACCACTACAACGCAGCCTGAAACATCCACAACACTGTCGTCCACCCCATCAACAATCTCCCCAACCTCTACTTCCACACAATCCGCAACAGAGACAGCTACCACAACTGGACAGCCTCTTACAACATCAAATGCTCCTTCAACAACATTCACACCAACAACAATAGCAGCCACCACCTCAACAAATCCGACACAAACCACTACAATGCAGCCTGAAACATCCACAACACTGTTGTCCACCACATCAACAACCTCTCCAACCTCTACTTCCACACAATCCGCAACAGAGACAGTTACCACAACTGGACAGCCTCTTACAACATCAAATGCTCCTTCAACAACATCCACACCAACAACAATAGCAGCCACCACCTCAACAAATCCGACACAAACCACTACAAGGCAGCCTGAAACATCCACAACACTGTCATCCACCACATCAACAACCTCCCCAACTTCTACTTCCACACAATCCGCAACAGAGACAGCTAGCACAACTGGACAGGCTCGAACAACATCAAATGCTCCTTCAACAACCTCCACACCAACAACAATAGCAGCCACCACCTCAACAAATCCGACACAAACCACTACAAGGCAGCCTGAAACATCCACAACACTGTCATCCACCACATCAACAACCTCCCCAACGTCTACTTCCACACAATCCGCAACAGAGACAGCTAGCACAACTGGACAGCCTCTAACAACATCAAATGCTCCTTCAACAACATCCACACCAACAACAATAGCAGCCACCACCTCAACAAATCCGACACAAACCTCTACAACGCAGCCTGAAACATCCACAACACTGTTGTCCACCACATCAACAACCTCCCCAACCTCTACTTCCACACAATCCGCAACAGAGACAGCTAGCACAACTGGACAGCCTCTAGCAACATCAAATGCTCCTTCAACAACATCCACACCAACAACAATAACAGCCACCACCTCAACAAATCCGACACAAACCACTACAACGCAGCCTGAAACATCCACAACGCTGTTGTCCACCACATCAACAACCTCCCCAACCTCTACTTCCACACAATCCGCAACAGAGACAGCTAGCACAACTGGACAGCCTCTAACAACATCAAATGCTCCTTCAACAACATCCACACCAACAACAATAACAGCCACCACCTCAACAAATCCGACACAAACCACTACAAGGCAGCCTGAAACATCCACGACACTGTCATCCACCACATCAACAACCTCCCCAACCTCTACTTCCACACAATCCGCAACAGAGACAGCTAGCACAACTGGACAGCCTCTAACAATATCAAATGCTCCTTCAACAACATCCACACCAACAACAATAGCAGCCACCACCTCAACAAATCCGACACAAACCACTACAACGCAGCCTGAAACATCCACAACACTGTCGTCCACCCCATCAACAATCTCCCCAACCTCTACTTCCACACAATCCGCAACAGAGACAGCTAGCACAACTGGAGAGCCTCTAACAATATCAAATGCTCCTTCAACAACATCCACACCAACAACAATAGCAGCCACCACCTCAACAAATCCGACACAAACCACTACAACGCAGCCTGAAACATCCACAACACTGTCGTCCACCCCATCAACAATCTCCCCAACCTCTACTTCCACACAATCCGCAACAGAGACAGCTAGCACAACTGGACAGCCTCTAACAACATCAAATGCTCCTTCAACAACATCCACACCAACAACGATAGCAGCCACCACCTCAACAAATCCGACACAAACCACTACAACGCAGCCTGAAACATCCACAACACTGTTGTCCACCACATCAACAACCTCCCCAACCTCTACTTCCACACAATCCGCAACAGAGACAGCTACCACAACTGGACAGCCTCTAACAACATCAAATGCTCCTTCAACAACATCCACACCAACAACAATAACAGCCACCACCTCAACAAATCCGACACAAACCACTACAAGGCAGCCTGAAACATCCACAACACTGTCATCCACCACATCAACAACCTCCCCAACCTCTACTTCCACACAATCCGCAACAGAGACAGCTAGCACAACTGGACAGCCTCTAACAACATCAAATGCTCCTTCAACAACATCCACACCAACAACGATAGCAGCCACCACCTCAACAAATCCGACACAAACCACTACAACGCAGCCTGAAACATCCACAACACTGTTGTCCACCACATCAACAACCTCCCCAACCTCTACTTCCACACAATCCGCAACAGAGACAGCTAGCACAACTGGACAGCCTCTAACAACATCAAATGCTCCTTCAACAACATCCACACCAACAACAATAACAGCCACCACCTCAACAAATCCGACACAAACCACTACAAGGCAGCCTGAAACATCCACAACACTGTCATCCACCACATCAACAAACTCCCCAACCTCGACTTCCACACAATCAGCAACAGAGACAGCTAGCACAACTGGACAGCCTCTAACAACATCAAATGCTCCTTCAACAACATCCACACCAACAACAATAGCAGCCACCACCTCAACAAATCCGACACAAACCACTACAAGGCAGCCTGAAACATCCACAACACTGTCATCCACCACATCAACAACCTCCCCAACCTCTACTTCCACACAATCCGCAACAGAGACAGCTAGCACAACTGGACAGCCTCTAACAACATCAAATGCTCCTTCAACAACATCCACACCAACAACGATAGCAGCCACCACCTCAACAAATCCGACACAAACCACTACAACGCAGCCTGAAACATCCACAACACTGTCGTCCACCCCATCAACAATCTCCCCAACCTCTACTTCCACACAATCCGCAACAGAGACAGCTAGCACAACTGGACAGCCTCTAACAACATCAAATGCTCCTTCAACAACATCCACACCAACAACGATAGCAGCCACCACCTCAACAAATCCGACACAAACCACTACAACGCAGCCTGAAACATCCACAACACTGTCGTCCACCCCATCAACAATCTCCCCAACCTCTACTTCCACACAATCCGCAACAGAGACAGCTAGCACAACTGGACAGCCTCTAACAACATCAAATGCTCCTTCAACAACATCCACACAAACAACAATAACAGCCACCACCTCAACAAATCCGACACAAACCACTACAACGCAGCCTGAAACATCCACAACACTGTCGTCCACCCCATCAACAATCTCCCCAACATCTACTTCCACACAATCCGCAACAGAGACAGTTACCACAACTGGACAGCCTCTAACAACATCAAATGCTCCTTCAACAACATCCACACCAACAACAATAACAGCCACCACCTCAACAAATCCGACACAAACCACTACAAGGCAGCCTGAAACATCCACAACACTGTCATCCACCACATCAACAAACTCCCCAACCTCGACTTCCACACAATCAGCAACAGAGACAGCTAGCACAACTGGACAGCCTTTAACAACATCAAATGCTCCTTCAACAACATCCACACCAACAACAATAGCAGCCACCACCTCAACAAATCCGACACAAACCACTACAAGGCAGCCTGAAACATCCACAACACTGTCATCCACCACATCAACAACCTCCCCAACCTCTACTTCCACACAATCCGCAACAGAGACAGCTAGCACAACTGGACAGCCTCTAACAACATCAAATGCTCCTTCAACAACATCCACACCAACAACGATAGCAGCCACCACCTCAACAAATCCGACACAAACCACTACAACGCAGCCTGAAACATCCACAACACTGTCGTCCACCCCATCAACAATCTCCCCAACCTCTACTTCCACACAATCCGCAACAGAGACAGTTACCACAACTGGACAGCCTCTAACAACATCAAATGCTCCTTCAACAACATCCACACCAACAACAATAACAGCCACCACCTCAACAAATCCGACACAAACCACTACAACGCAGCCTGAAACATCCACAACACTGTCATCCACCACATCAACAAACTCCCCAACCTCGACTTCCACACAATCAGCAACAGAGACAGCTAGCACAACTGGACAGCCTCTAACAACATCAAATGCTCCTTCAACAACATCCACACCAACAACAATAGCAGCCACCACCTCAACAAATCCGACACAAACCACTACAAGGCAGCCTGAAACATCCACAACACTGTCATTCACCACATCAACAACCTCCCCAACTTCTACTTCCACACAATCCGCAACAGAGACAGCTAGCACAACTGGACAGGCTCTAACAACATCAAATGCTCCTTCAACAACATCCACACCAACAACAATAGCAGCCACCACCTCAACAAATCCGACACAAACCACTACAACGCAGCCTGAAACATCCACAACACTGTTGTCCACCACATCAACAACCTCCCCAACCTCTACTTCCACACAATCCGCAACAGAGACAGCTAGCACAACTGGACAGCCTCTAACAACATCAAATGCTCCTTCAACAACATCCACACCAACAACAATAACAGCCACCACCTCAACAAATCCGACACAAACCACTACAACGCAGCCTGAAACATCCACAACACTGTCGTCCACCCCATCAACAATCTCCCCAACCTCTACTTCCACACAATCCGCAACAGAGACAACTACCACAACTGGAGAGCCTCTTACAACATCAAATGCTCCTTCAACAGCATCCACACCAACAACAATAGCAGCCACCACCTCAACAAATCCGACACAAACCACTACAAGGCAGCCTGAAACATCCACAACACTGTCATCCACCACATCAACAACCTCCCCAACTTCTACTTCCACACAATCCGCAACAGAGACAGCTAGCACAACTGGACAGCCTCTAACAACATCAAATGCTCCTTCAACAACATCCACACCAACAACAATAGCAGCCACCACCTCAACAAATCCGACACAAACCACTACAACGCAGCCTGAAACATCCATAACACTGTTGTCCACCACATCAACAACCTCCCCAACCTCTACTTCCACACAATCCGCAACAGAGACAGCTAGCACAACTGGACAGCCTCTAACAACATCAAATGCTCCTTCAACAACATCCACACCAACAACAATAGCAGCCACCACCTCAACAAATCCGACACAAACCACTACAACGCAGCCTGAAACATCCACAACACTGTCGTCCACCCCATCGACAACCTCCCCAACCTCTACTTCCACACAATCCGCAACAGAGAGAGTTACCACAACTGGACAGCCTCTAACAACATCAAATGCTCCTTCAACAACATCCACACAAACAACAATAACAGCCACCACCTCAACAAATCCAACACAAACCACTACAAGGCAGCCTGAAACATCCACAACACTGTCATCCACCACATCAACAAACTCCCCAACCTCAACTTCCACACAATCAGCAACAGAGACAGCTAGCACAACTGGACAGCCTCTAACAACATCAAATGCTCCTTCAACAACATCCACACCAACAACAATAGCAGTCACCACCTCAACAAATCCGACACAAACCACTACAACGCAGCCTGAAACATCCACAACACTGTCGTCCACCCCATCAACAATCTCCCCAACCTCTACTTCCACACAATCCGCAACAGAGACAGCTACCACAACTGGACAGCCTCTTACAACATCAAATGCTCCTTCAACAACATCCACACCAACAACAATAGCAGCCACAACCTCAACAAATCCGACACAAACCACTACAAGGCAGCCTGAAACATCCACAACACTGTTGTCCACCACATCAACAACCTCCCCAACCTCTACTTCCACACAATCGGCAACAGAGACAGCTACCACAACTGGAAAGCCTCTTACAACATCAAATGCTCCTTCAACAACCTCCACACCAACAACAATAGCAGCCACCACCTCAACAAATCCGACACAAACCACTACAAGGCAGCCTGAAACATCCACAACACTGTCATCCACCACATCAACAACCTCCCCAACCTCTACTTCCACACAATCCGCAACAGAGACAGCTAGCACAACTGGACAGCCTCTAACAACATCAAATGCTCCTTCAACAACATCCACACCAACAACAATAGCAGCCACCACCTCAACAAATCCGACACAAACCACTACAACACAGCCTGAAACATTCACAACACTGTTGTCCACCACATCAACAACCTCCCCAACCTCTACTTCCACACAATCCACAACAGAGACAGCTACCACAACTGGACAGCCTCTAACAATATCAAATGCTCCTTCAACAACATCCACACCAACAACAATAGCAGCCACCACCTCAACAAATCCGACACAAACCACTACAACGCAGCCTGAAACATCCACAACACTGTCGTCCACCCCATCAACAATCTCCCCAACCTCTACTTCCACACAATCCACAACAGAGACAGCTACCACAACTGGACAGCCTCTAACAACATCAAATGCTCCTTCAACAACATCCACACCAACAACAATAACAGCCACCACCTCAACAAATCCGACACAAACCACTACAACGCAGCCTGAAACATCCACAACACTGTCATCCACCACATCAACAACCTCCCCAACTTCTACTTCCACACAATCCGCAACAGAGACAGCTAGCACAACTGGACAGCCTCTAACAACATCAAATGCTCCTTCAACAACATCCACACCAACAACAATAACAGCCACCACCTCAACAAATCCGACACAAACCACTACAAGGCAGCCTGAAACATCCACAACACTGTCATCCACCACATCAACAAACTCCCCAACCTCGACTTCCACACAATCAGCAACAGAGACAGCTAGCACAACTGGACAGCCTCTAACAACATCAAATGCTCCTTCAACAACATCCACACCAACAACAATAGCAGCCACCACCTCAACAAATCCGACACAAACCACTACAAGGCAGCCTGAAACATCCACAACACTGTCATCCACCACATCAACAACCTCCCCAACCTCTACTTCCACACAATCCGCAACAGAGACAGCTAGCACAACTGAACAGCCTCTAACAACATCAAATGCTCCTTCAACAACATCCACACCAACAACAATAACAGCCACCACCTCAACAAATCCGACACAAACCACTACAACGCAGCCTGAAACATCCACAACACTGTCGTCCACCCCATCAACAATCTCCCCAACCTCTACTTCCACACAATCCGCAACAGAGACAGCTAGCACAACTGGACAGCCTCTAACAACATCAAATGCTCCTTCAACAACATCCACACAAACAACAATAACAGCCACCACCTCAACAAATCCGACACAAACCACTACAACGCAGCCTGAAACATCCACAACACTGTCGTCCACCCCATCAACAATCTCCCCAACATCTACTTCCACACAATCCGCAACAGAGACAGTTACCACAACTGGACAGCCTCTAACAACATCAAATGCTCCTTCAACAACATCCACACCAACAACAATAACAGCCACCACCTCAACAAATCCGACACAAACCACTACAAGGCAGCCTGAAACATCCACAACACTGTCATCCACCACATCAACAAACTCCCCAACCTCGACTTCCACACAATCAGCAACAGAGACAGCTAGCACAACTGGACAGCCTCTAACAACATCAAATGCTCCTTCAACAACATCCACACCAACAACAATAGCAGCCACCACCTCAACAAATCCGACACAAACCACTACAAGGCAGCCTGAAACATCCACAACACTGTCATCCACCAAATCAACAACCTCCCCAACCTCTACTTCCACACAATCCGCAACAGAGACAGCTAGCACAACTGGACAGCCTCTAACAACATCAAATGCTCCTTCAACAACATCCACACCAACAACGATAGCAGCCACCACCTCAACAAATCCGACACAAACCACTACAACGCAGCCTGAAACATCCACAACACTGTCGTCCACCCCATCAACAATCTCCCCAACCTCTACTTCCACACAATCCGCAACAGAGACAGTTACCACAACTGGACAGCCTCTAACAACATCAAATGCTCCTTCAACAACATCCACACCAACAACAATAACAGCCACCACCTCAACAAATCCGACACAAACCACTACAACGCAGCCTGAAACATCCACAACACTGTCATCCACCACATCAACAAACTCCCCAACCTCGACTTCCACACAATCAGCAACAGAGACAGCTAGCACAACTGGACAGCCTCTAACAACATCAAATGCTCCTTCAACAACATCCACACCAACAACAATAGCAGCCACCACCTCAACAAATCCGACACAAACCACTACAAGGCAGCCTGAAACATCCACAACACTGTCATCCACCACATCAACAACCTCCCCAACCTCTACTTCCACACAATCCGCAACAGAGACAGCTAGCACAACTGGACAGCCTCTAACAACATCAAATGCTCCTTCAACAACATCCACACCAACAACAATAACAGCCACCACCTCAACAAATCCGACACAAACCACTACAACGCAGCCTGAAACATCCACAACACTGTCATCCACCACATCAACAAACTCCCCAACCTCGACTTCCACACAATCAGCAACAGAGACAGCTAGCACAACTGGACAGCCTCTAACAACATCAAATGCTCCTTCAACAACATCCACACCAACAACAATAGCAGCCACCACCTCAACAAATCCGACACAAACCACTACAAGGCAGCCTGAAACATCCACAACACTGTCATCCACCACATCAACAACCTCCCCAACCTCTACTTCCACACAATCCGCAACAGAGACAGCTAGCACAACTGGACAGCCTCTAACAACATCAAATGCTCCTTCAACAACATCCACACCAACAACAATAACAGCCACCACCTCAACAAATCCGACACAAACCACTACAACGCAGCCTGAAACATCCACAACACTGTCGTCCACCCCATCAACAATCTCCCCAACCTCTACTTCCACACAATCCACAACAGAGACAGCTAGCACAACTGGACAGCCTCTAACAACATCAAATGCTCCTTCAACAACATCCACACAAACAACAATAACAGCCACCACCTCAACAAATCCGACACAAACCACTACAACGCAGCCTGAAACATCCACAACACTGTCGTCCACCCCATCAACAATCTCCCCAACATCTACTTCCACACAATCCGCAACAGAGACAGTTACCACAACTGGACAGCCTCTAACAACATCAAATGCTCCTTCAACAACATCCACACCAACAACAATAGCAGCCACCACCTCAACAAATCCGACACAAACCACTACAAGGCAGCCTGAAACATCCACAACACTGTCATCCACCACATCAACAACCTCCCCAACCTCTACTTCCACACAATCCGCAACAGAGACAGCTAGCACAACTGGACAGCCTCTAACAACATCAAATGCTCCTTCAACAACATCCACACCAACAACGATAGCAGCCACCACCTCAACAAATCCGACACAAACCACTACAACGCAGCCTGAAACATCCACAACACTGTCGTCCACCCCATCAACAATCTCCCCAACCTCTACTTCCACACAATCCGCAACAGAGACAGCTACCACAACTGGACAGCCTCTAACAACATCAAATGCTCCTTCAACAACATCCACACCAACAATAATAGCAGCCACCACCTCAACAAATCCGACACAAACCACTACAACGCAGCCTGAAACATCCACAACACTGTCGTCCACCCCATCAACAATCTCCCCAACCTCTACTTCCACACAATCCGCAACAGAGACAGTTACCACAACTGGACAGCCTCTAACAACATCAAATGCTCCTTCAACAACATCCACACCAACAACAATAACAGCCACCACCTCAACAAATCCGACACAAACCACTACAACGCAGCCTGAAACATCCACAACACTGTCATCCACCACATCAACAAACTCCCCAACCTCGACTTCCACACAATCAGCAACAGAGACAGCTAGCACAACTGGACAGCCTCTAACAACATCAAATGCTCCTTCAACAGCATCCACACCAACAACAATAACAGCCACCACCTCAACAAATCCGACACAAACCACTACAAGGCAGCCTGAAACATCCACAACACTGTCATCCACCACATCAACAACCTCCCCAACTTCTACTTTCACACAATCCGCAACAGAGACAGCTAGCACAACTGGACAGCCTATTACAACATCAAATGCTCCTTCAACAACCTTCACACCAACAACAATAGCAGCCACCACCTCAACAAATCCGACACAAACCACTACAACGCAGCCTGAAACATCCACAACACTGTCATCCACCACATCAACAACCCCCCCAACCTCTACTTCCACACAATCCGCAAAAGAGACAGCTAGCACAACTGGACAGCCTCTAACAACATCAAATGCTCCTTCAACAACATCCACACCAACAACAATAGCAGCCACCACCTCAACAAATCCGACACAAACCACTACAACGCAGGCTGAAACATCCACAACACTGTCATCCACCACATCAACAACCTCCCCAACCTCTACTTCCACACAATCCGCAACAGAGACAGCTACCACAACTGGACAGCCTCTAACAACATCAAATGCTCCTTCAACAACATCCACACCAACAACAATAGCAGCCACCACCTCAACAAATCCGACACAAACCACTACAAGGCAGCCTGAAACATCCACAACACTGTCATCCACCACATCAATAACCTCCCCAACCTCTACTTCCACACAATCCGCAACAGAGACAGCTAGCACAACTGGACAGCCTCTAACAACATCAAATGCTCCTTCAACAACATCCACACCAACAACGATAGCAGCCACCACCTCAACAAATCCGACACAAACCACTACAAGGCAGCCTGAAACATCCACAACACTGTCATCCACCACATCAATAACCTCCCCAACCTCTACTTCCACACAATCCGCAACAGAGACAGCTAGCACAACTGGACAGCCTCTAACAACATCAAATGCTCCTTCAACAACATCCACACCAACAACGATAGCAGCCACCACCTCAACAAATCCGACACAAACCACTACAAGGCAGCCTGAAACATCGACAACACTGTCATCCACCACATCAATAACCTCCCCAACCTCTACTTCCACACAATCCGCAACAGAGACAGCTAGCACAACTGGACAGCCTCTAACAACATCAAATGCTCCTTCAACAACATCCACACCAACAACAATAGCAGCCACCACCTCAACAAATCCGACACAAACCACTACAAGGCAGCCTGAAACATCCACAACACTGTCATCCACCACATCAACAACCTCCCCAACCTCTACTTCCACACAATCCGCAACAGAGACAGCTAGCACAACTGGACAGCCTCTAACAACATCAAATGCTCCTTCAACAACATCCACACCAACAACGATAGCAGCCACCACCTCAACAAATCCGACACAAACCATTACAACACAGCCTGAAACATCCACAACACTGTCGTCCACCCCATCAACAATCTCCACAACCTCTACATCCACACAATCCGCAACAGAGACAGCTACCACAACTGGACAGCCTCTAACAACATCAAATGCTCCTTCAACAACATCCACACCAACAACAATAGCAGCCACCACCTCAACAAATCCGACACAAACCACTACAAGGCAGCCTGAAACATCCACAACACTGTCATCCACCACATCAACAACCTCCCCAACCTCTACTTCAACACAATCCGCAACAGAGACAGCTACCACAACTGGACAGCCTCTAACAACATCAAATGCTCCTTCAACAACATCCACACCAACAACAATAGCAGCCACCACCTCAACAAATCCGACACAAACCACTACAACGCAGGCTGAAACATCCACAACACTGTCGTCCACCCCATCAACAATCTCCCCAACCTCTACTTCCACACAATCCGCAACAGAGACATCTACCACAACTGGACAGCCTCTAACATCATCAAATGCTCCTTCAACAACATCCACACCAACAACGATAGCAGCCACCACCTCAACAAATCCGACACAAACCACTACAAGGCAGCCTGAAACATCCACAACACTGTCATCCACCACATCAATAACCTCCCCAACCTCTACTTCCACACAATCCGCAACAGAGACAGCTAGCACAACTGGACAGCCTCTAACAACATCAAATGCTCCTTCAACAACATCCACACCAACAACAATAGCAGCCACCACCTCAACAAATCCGACACAAACCATTACAACGCAGCCTGAAACATCCACAACACTGTCGTCCACCCCATCAACAATCTCCACAACCTCTACATCCACACAATCCGCAACAGAGACAGCTACCACAACTGGACAGCCTCTAACAACATCAAATGCTCCTTCAACAACATCCACACCAACAACAATAGCAGCCACCACCTCAACAAATCCGACACAAACCACTACAAGGCAGCCTGAAATATCCACAACACTGTCATCCACCACATCAACAACCTCCCCAACCTCTACTTCCACACAATCCGCAACAGAGACAGCTAGCACAACTGGACAGCCTCTAACAACATCAAATGCTCCTTCAACAACATCCACACCAACAACAATAGCAGCCACCACCTCAACAAATCCGACACAAACCACTACAACGCAGGCTGAAACATCCACAACACTGTCGTCCACCCCATCAACAATCTCCCCAACCTCTACTTCCACACAATCCGCAACAGAGACATCTACCACAACTGGACAGCCTCTAACAACATCAAATGCTCCTTCAACAACATCCACACCAACAACGATAGCAGCCACCACCTCAACAAATCCGACACAAACCACTACAAGGCAGCCTGAAACATCCACAACACTGTCATCCACCACATCAATAACCTCCCCAACCTCTACTTCCACACAATCCGCAACAGAGACAGCTAGCACAACTGGACAGCCTCTAACAACATCAAATGCTCCTTCAACAACATCCACACCAACAACAATAGCAGCCACCACCTCAACAAATCCGACACAAACCACTACAAGGCAGCCTGAAACATCCACAACACTGTCATCCACCACATCAACAACCTCCCCAACCTCTACTTCCACACAATCCGCAACAGAGACAGCTAGCACAACTGGACAGCCTCTAACAACATCAAATGCTCCTTCAACAACATCCACACCAACAACGATAGCAGCCACCACCTCAACAAATCCGACACAAACCATTACAACACAGCCTGAAACATCCACAACACTGTCGTCCACCCCATCAACAATCTCCACAACCTCTACATCCACACAATCCGCAACAGAGACAGCTACCACAACTGGACAGCCTCTAACAACATCAAATGCTCCTTCAACAACATCCACACCAACAACAATAGCAGCCACCACCTCAACAAATCCGACACAAACCACTACAAGGCAGCCTGAAACATCCACAACACTGTCATCCACCACATCAACAACCTCCCCAACCTCTACTTCAACACAATCCGCAACAGAGACAGCTACCACAACTGGACAGCCTCTAACAACATCAAATGCTCCTTCAACAACATCCACACCAACAACAATAGCAGCCACCACCTCAACAAATCCGACACAAACCACTACAACGCAGGCTGAAACATCCACAACACTGTCGTCCACCCCATCAACAATCTCCCCAACCTCTACTTCCACACAATCCGCAACAGAGACATCTACCACAACTGGACTGCCTCTAACAACATCAAATGCTCCTTCAACAACATCCACACCAACAACGATAGCAGCCACCACCTCAACAAATCCGACACAAACCACTACAAGGCAGCCTGAAACATCCACAACACTGTCATCCACCACATCAATAACCTCCCCAACCTCTACTTCCACACAATCCGCAACAGAGACAGCTAGCACAACTGGACAGCCTCTAACAACATCAAATGCTCCTTCAACAACATCCACACCAACAACAATAGCAGCCACCACCTCAACAAATCCGACACAAACCATTACAACGCAGCCTGAAACATCCACAACACTGTCGTCCACCCCATCAACAATCTCCACAACCTCTACATCCACACAATCCGCAACAGAGACAGCTACCACAACTGGACAGCCTCTAACAACATCAAATGCTCCTTCAACAACATCCACACCAACAACAATAGCAGCCACCACCTCAACAAATCCGACACAAACCACTACAAGGCAGCCTGAAATATCCACAACACTGTCATCCACCACATCAACAACCTCCCCAACCTCTACTTCCACACAATCCGCAACAGAGACAGCTAGCACAACTGGACAGCCTCTAACAACATCAAATGCTCCTTCAACAACATCCACACCAACAACAATAGCAGCCACCACCTCAACAAATCCGACACAAACCACTACAACGCAGGTTGAAACATCCACAACACTGTCGTCCACCCCATCAACAATCTCCCCAACCTCTACTTCCACACAATCCGCAACAGAGACATCTACCACAACTGGACAGCCTCTAACAACATCAAATGCTCCTTCAACAACATCCACACCAACAACGATAGCAGCCACCACCTCAACAAATCCGACACAAACCACTACAAGGCAGCCTGAAACATCCACAACACTGTCATCCACCACATCAATAACCTCCCCAACCTCTACTTCCACACAATCCGCAACAGAGACAGCTAGCACAACTGGACAGCCTCTAACAACATCAAATGCTCCTTCAACAACATCCACACCAACAACAATAGCAGCCACCACCTCAACAAATCCGACACAAACCACTACAAGGCAGCCTGAAACATCCACAACACTGTCATCCACCACATCAACAACCTCCCCAACCTCTACTTCCACACAATCCGCAACAGAGACAGCTAGCACAACTGGACAGCCTCTAACAACATCAAATGCTCCTTCAACAACATCCACACCAACAACGATAGCAGCCACCACCTCAACAAATCCGACACAAACCATTACAACACAGCCTGAAACATCCACAACACTGTCGTCCACCCCATCAACAATCTCCACAACCTCTACATCCACACAATCCGCAACAGAGACAGCTACCACAACTGGACAGCCTCTAACAACATCAAATGCTCCTTCAACAACATCCACACCAACAACAATAGCAGCCACCACCTCAACAAATCCGACACAAACCACTACAAGGCAGCCTGAAACATCCACAACACTGTCATCCACCACATCAACAACCTCCCCAACCTCTACTTCCACACAATCCGCAACAGAGACAGCTAGCACAACTGGACAGCCTCTAACAACATCAAATGCTCCTTCAACAATATCCAAACCAACAACGATAGCAGCCACCACCTCAACAAATCCGACACAAAACACTACAAGGCAGCCTGAAACATCGACAACACTGTCATCCACCACATCAATAACCTCCCCAACCTCTACTTCCACACAATCCGCAACAGAGACAGCTAGCACAACTGGACAGCCTCTAACAACATCAAATGCTCCTTCAACAACATCCACACCAACAACAATAGCAGCCACCACCTCAACAAATCCGACAAAAACCACTACAAGGCAGCCTGAAACATCCACAACACTGTTTTCCACCACATCAACAACCTCCCCAACCTCTACTTCCACACAATCCGCAACAGAGACAGCTAGCACAACTGGACAGCCTCTAACAACATCAAATGCTCCTTCAACAACATCCACACCAACAACGATAGCAGCCACCACCTCAACAAATCCGACACAAACCACTACAACGCAGCCTGAAACATCCACAACACTGTCGTCCACCCCATCAACAATCTCCACAACCTCTACATCCACACAATCCGCAACAGAGACAGCTACCACAACTGGACAGCCTCTAACAACATCAAATGCTCCTTCAACAACATCCACACCAACAACAATAGCAGCCACCACTTCAACAAATCCGACACAAACCACTACAAGGCAGCCTGAAACATCCACAACACTGTTTTCCACCACATCAACAACCTCCCCAACCTCTACTTCCACACAATCCGCAACAGAGACAGCTAGCACAACTGGACAGCCTCTAACAACATCAAATGCTCCTTCAACAACATCCACACCAACAACAATAGCAGCCACCACCTCAACAAATCCGACACAAACCACTACAAGGCAGCCTGAAACATCCACAACACTGTCATCCACCACATCAACAACCTCCCCAACCTCTACTTCCACACAATCCGCAACAGAGACAGCTAGCACAACTGGACAGCCTCTAACAACATCAAATGCTCCTTCAACAACATCCACACCAACAACGATAGCAGCCACCACCTCAACAAATCCGACACAAACCACTACAAGGCAGCCTGAAACATCCACAACACTGTCATCCACCACATCAATAACCTCCCCAACCTCTACTTCCACACAATCCGCAACAGAGACAGCTAGCACAACTGGACAGCCTCTAACAACATCAAATGCTCCTTCAACAACATCCACACCAACAACGATAGCAGCCACCACCTCAACAAATCCGACACAAAGCACTACAACGCAGCCTGAAACATCCACAACACTGTCGTCCACCCCATCAACAATCTCCACAACCTCTACATCCACACAATCCGCAACAGAGACAGCTACCACAACTGGACAGCCTCTAACAACATCAAATGCTCCTTCAACAACATCCACACCAACAACAATAGCAGCCACCACCTTAACAAATCCGACACAAACCACTACAAGGCAGCCTGAAACATCCACAACACTGTCATCCACCACATCAACAACCTCCCCAACCTCTACTTCCACACAATCCGCAACAGAGACAGCTAGCACAACTGGACAGCCTCTAACAACATCAAATGCTCCTTCAACAACATCCACACCAACAACAATAGCAGCCACCACCTCAACAAATCCGACACAAACCACTACAACGCAGGCTGAAACATCCACAACACTGTCGTCCACCCCATCAACAATCTCCACAACCTCTACATCCACACAATCCGCAACAGAGACAGCTACCACAACTGGACAGCCTCTAACAACATCAAATGCTCCTTCAACAACATCCACACCAACAACAATAGCAGCCACCACCTCAACAAATCCGACACAAACCACTACAAGGCAGCCTGAAACATCCACAACACTGTTTTCCACCACATCAACAACCTCTCCAACCTCTACTTCCACACAATCCGCAACAGAGACAGCTAGCACAACTGGACAGCCTCTAACAACATCAAATGCTCCTTCAACAACATCCACACCAACAACAATAGCAGCCACCACCTCAACAAATCCGACACAAACCACTACAAGGCAGCCTGAAACATCCACAACAATGTCCTCCACTCCATCAACAACCTCCCCAACCTCTACATCCACACAATCCACAACAGAGACAACTAGCACAACTGGACAGCCTCTAACAACATCAAATGCTCCTTCAACAACATCCACACCAACAACAATAGCAGCCACCACCTCAACAAATCCGACACAAACCACTACAACGCAGCCTGAAACATCCACAACACTGTTTTCCACCACATCAACAACCTCCCCAACCTCTACTTCCACACAATCCGCAACAGAGACAGCTACCACAACTGGACAGCCTCTAACAACATCAAATGCTCCTTCAACAACATCCACACCAACAACAATAGCAGCCACCACCTCAACAAATCCGACACAAACCACTACAAGGCAGCCTGAAACATCCACAACACTGTCATCCACCACATCAACAACCTCCCCAACCTCTACTTCCACACAATCCGCAACAGAGACAGCTAGCACAACTGGACAGCCTCTAACAACATCAAATGCTCCTTCAACAACATCCACACCAACAACAATAGCAGCCACCACCTCAACAAATCCGACACAAACCACTACAACGCAGGCTGAAACATCCACAACACTGTCGTCCACCCCATCAACAATCTCCCCAACCTCTACTTCCACACAATCCGCAACAGAGACAGCTAGCACAACTGGACAGCCTCTAACAACATCAAATGCTCCTTCAACAACATCCACACCAACAACGATAGCAGCCACCACCTCAACAAATCCGACACAAACCACTACAAGGCAGCCTGAAACATCCACAACACTGTCATCCACCACATCAATAACCTCCCCAACCTCTACTTCCACACAATCCGCAACAGAGACAGCTAGCACAACTGGACAGCCTCTAACAACATCAAATGCTCCTTCAACAACATCCACACCAACAACAATAGCAGCCACCACCTCAACAAATCCGACACAAACCACTACAAGGCAGCCTGAAACATCCACAACACTGTCATCCACCACATCAACAAGCTCCCCAACCTCTACTTCCACACAATCCGCAACAGAGACAGCTAGCACAACTGGACAGCCTCTAACAACATCAAATGCTCCTTCAACAACATCCACACCAACAACGATAGCAGCCACCACCTCAACAAATCCAACACAAACCACTACAACGCAGCCTGAAACATCCACAACACTGTCGTCCACCCCATCAACAATCTCCACAACCTTTACATCCACACAATCCGCAACAGAGACAGCTACCACAACTGGACAGCCTCTAACAACATCAAATGCTCCTTCAACAACATCCACACCAACAACAATAGCAGCCACCACCTTAATAAATCAGACACAAACCACTACAAGGCAGCCTGAAACATCCACAACACTGTCATCCACCACATCAACAACCTCCCCAACCTCTACTTCCACACAATCCGCAACAGAGACAGCTAGCACAACTGGACAGCCTCTAACAACATCAAATGCTCCTTCAACAACATCCACACCAACAACAATAGCAGCCACCACCTCAACAAATCCGACACAAACCACTACAACGCAGGCTGAAACATCCACAACACTGTCGTCCACCCCATCAACAATCTCCACAACCTCTACATCCACACAATCCGCAACAGAGACAGCTACCACAACTGGACAGCCTCTAACAACATCAAATGCTCCTTCAACAACATCCACACCAACAACAATAGCAGCCACCACCTCAACAAATCCGACACAAACCACTACAAGGCAGCCTGAAACATCCACAACACTGTTTTCCACCACATCAACAACCTCCCCAACCTCTACTTCCACACAATCCGCAACAGAGACAGCTAGCACAACTGGACAGCCTCTAACAACATCAAATGCTCCTTCAACAACATCCACACCAACAACGATAGCAGCCACCACCTCAACAAATCCGACACAAACCACTACAAGGCAGCCTGAAACATCCACAACACTGTCATCCACCACATCAACAACCTCCCCAACCTCTACTTCCACACAATCCGCAACAGAGACAGCTAGCACAACTGGACAGCCTCTAACAACATCAAATGCTCCTTCAACAACATCCACACCAACAACAATAGCAGCCACCACCTCAACAAATCCGACACAAACCACTACAACGCAGGCTGAAACATCCACAACACTGTCGTCCACCCCATCAACAATCTCCACAACCTCTACATCCACACAATCCGCAACAGAGACAGCTACCACAACTGGACAGCCTCTTACAACATCAAATGCTCCTTCAACAACATCCACATCAACAACAATAGCAGCCACCACCTCAACAAATCCGACACAAACCACTACAAGGCAGCCTGAAACATCCACAACACTGTCATCCACCACATCAACAACCTCCCCAACCTCTACTTCCACACAATCCGCAACAGAGACAACTACCACAACTGGACAGCCTCTAACAACATCAAATGCTCTTTCAACAACATCCACACCAACAACAATAGCAGCCACCACCTCAACAAATCCGACACAAACCACTACAAGGCAGCCTGAAACATCCACAACACTGTTTTCCACCACATCAACAACCTCCCCAACCTCTACTTCCACACAATCCGCAACAGAGACAGCTAGCACAACTGGACAGCCTCTAACAACATCAAATGCTCCTTCAACAACATCCACACCAACAACGATAGCAGCCACCACCTCAACAAATCCGACACAAACCACTACAACACAGCCTGAAACATCCACAACACTGTCGTCCACCCCATCAACAATCTCCACAACCTCTACATCCACACAATCCGCAACAGAGACAGCTAGCACAACTGGACAGCCTCTAACAACATCAAATGCTCCTTCAACAACATCCACACCAACAACAATAGCAGCCACCACCTCAACAAATCCGACACAAACCACTACAAGGCAGCCTGAAACATCCACAACAATGTCCTCCACTCCATCAACAACCTCCCCAACCTCTACATCCACACAATCCACAACAGAGACAACTAGCACAACTGGACAGAATCTAACAACATCAAATGCTCCTTCAACAACATCCACACCAACAACAATAGCAGCCACCACCTCAACAAATCCGACACAAACCACTACAACGCAGCCTGAAACATCCACAACACTGTTTTCCACCACATCAACAACCTCCCCAACCTCTACTTCCACACAATCCGCAACAGAGACAGCTAGCACAACTGGACAGCCTCTAACAAAATCAAATGCTCCTTCAACAACATCCACACCAACAACGATAGCAGCCACCACCTCAACAAATCCGACACAAACCACTACAACGCAGCCTGAAACATCCACAACACTGTCGTCCACCCCATCAACAATCTCCACAACCTCTACATCCACACAATCCGCAACAGAGACAGCTAGCACAACTGGACAGCCTCTAACAACATCAAATGCTCCTTCAACAACATCCACACCAACAACAATAGCAGCCACCACCTCAACAAATCCGACACAAACCACTACAAGGCAGCCTGAAACATCCACAACACTGTCATCCACCACATCAACAACCTCCCCAACCTCTACTTCCACACAATCCGCAACAGAGACAGCTAGCACAACTGGACAGCCTCTAACAACATCAAATGCTCCTTCAACAACATCCACACCAACAACAATAGCAGCCACCACCTCAACAAATCCGACACAAACCACTACAACGCAGGCTGAAACATCCACAACACTGTCGTCCACCCCATCAACAATCTCCCCAACCTCTACTTCCACACAATCCGCAACAGAGACAGCTAGCACAACTGGACAGCCTCTAACAACATCAAATGCTCCTTCAACAACATCCACACCAACAACAATAGCAGCCACCACCTCAACAAATCCGACACAAACCACTACAAGGCAGCCTGAAACATCCACAACACTGTCATCCACCACATCAACAACCTCCCCAACCTCTACTTCCACACAATCCGCAACAGAGACAGCTAGCACAACTGGACAGCCTCTAACAACATCAAATGCTCCTTCAACAACATCCACACCAACAACAATAGCAGCCACCACCTCAACAAATCCGACACAAACCACTACAACGCAGGCTGAAACATCCACAACACTGTCGTCCATCCCATCAACAATCTCCCCAACCTCTACTTCCACACAATCCGCAACAGAGACAGCTAGCACAACTGGACAGCCTCTAACAACATCAAATGCTCCTTCAACAACATCCACACCAACAACAATAGCAGCCACCACCTCAACAAATCCGACACAAACCACTACAAGGCAGCCTGAAACATCCACAACACTGTCATCCACCACATCAATAACCTCCCCAACCTCTACTTCCACACAATCCGCAACAGAGACAGCTAGCACAACTGGACAGCCTCTAACAACATCAAATGCTCCTTCAACAACATCCACACCAACAACAATAGCAGCCACCACCTCAACAAATCCGACACAAACCACTACAAGGCAGCCTGAAACATCCACAACACTGTCATCCACCCCATCAACAATCTCCACAACCTCTACATCCACACAATCCGCAACAGAGACAGCTACCACAACTGGACAGCCTATTACAACATCAAATGCTCCTTCAACAACATCCACACCAACAACAATAGCAGCCACCACCTCAACAAATCCGACACAAACCACTACAAGGCAGCCTGAAACATCCACAACACTGTCATCCACCACATCAACAATCTCCACAACCTCTACTTCCACACAATCCGCAACAGAGACAGCTAGCACAACTGGACAGCCTCTAACAACATCAAATGCTCCTTCAACAACATCCACACCAACAACAATAGCAGCCACCACCTCAACAAATCCGACACAAACCACTACAACGCAGGCTGAAACATCCACAACACTGTCGTCCACCCCATCAACAATCTCCCCAACCTCTACTTCCACACAATCCGCAACAGAGACAGCTAGCACAACTGGACAGCCTCTAACAACATCAAATGCTCCTTCAACAACATCCACACCAACAACAATAGCAGCCACCACCTCAACAAATCCGACACAAACCACTACAAGGCAGCCTGAAACATCCACAACACTGTCATCCACCACATCAATAACCTCCCCAACCTCTACTTCCACACAATCCGCAACAGAGACAGCTAGCACAACTGGACAGCCTCTAACAACATCAAATGCTCCTTCAACAACATCCACACCAACAACAATAGCAGCCACCACCTCAACAAATCCGACACAAACCACTACAAGGCAGCCTGAAACATCCACAACACTGTCATCCACCACATCAATAACCTCCCCAACCTCTACTTCCACACAATCCGCAACAGAGACAGCTAGCACAACTGGACAGCCTCTTACAACATCAAATGCTCCTTCAACAACATCCACACCAACAACGATAGCAGCCACCACCTCAACAAATCCGACACAAACCACTACAACGCAGCCTGAAACATCCACAACACTGTCGTCCACCCCATCAACAATCTCCACAACCTCTACATCCACACAATCCGCAACAGAGACAGCTACCACAACTGGACAGCCTCTAACAACATCAAATGCTCCTTCAACAACATCCACACCAACAACAATAGCAGCCACCACCTCAACAAATCCGACACAAACCACTACAACGCAGCCTGAAACATCCACAACACTGTCGTCCACCCCATCAACAATCTCCACAACCTCTACATCCACACAATCCGCAACAGAGACAGCTACCACAACTGGACAGCCTCTAACAACATCAAATGCTCCTTCAACAACATCCACACCAACAACAATAGCAGCCACCACCTCAACAAATCCGACACAAACCACTACAAGGCAGCCTGAAACATCCACAACACTGTCATCCACCACATCAACAACCTCCCCAACCTCTACTTCCACACAATCCGCAACAGAGACAGCTAGCACAACTGGACAGCCTCTAACAACATCAAATGCTCCTTCAACAACATCCACACCAACAACAATAGCAGCCACCACCTCAACAAATCCGACACAAACCACTACAACGCAGGCTGAAACATCCACAACACTGTCGTCCACCCCATCAACAATCTCCCCAACCTCTACTTCCACACAATCCGCAACAGAGACAGCTAGCACAACTGGACAGCCTCTAACAACATCAAATGCTCCTTCAACAACATCCACACCAACAACGATAGCAGCCACCACCTCAACAAATCCGACACAAACCACTACAAGGCAGCCTGAAACATCCACAACACTGTCATCCACCACATCAATAACCTCCCCAACCTCTACTTCCACACAATCCGCAACAGAGACAGCTAGCACAACTGGACAGCCTCTAACAACATCAAATGCTCCTTCAACAACATCCACACCAACAACAATAGCAGCCACCACCTCAACAAATCCGACACAAACCACTACAACGCAGGCTGAAACATCCACAACACTGTCGTCCACCCCATCAACAATCTCCCCAACCTCTACTTCCACACAATCCGCAACAGAGACAGCTAGCACAACTGGACAGCCTCTAACAACATCAAATGCTCCTTCAACAACATCCACACCAACAACAATAGCAGCCACCACCTCAACAAATCCGACACAAACCACTACAAGGCAGCCTGAAACATCCACAACACTGTCATCCACCACATCAATAACCTCCCCAACCTCTACTTCCACACAATCCGCAACAGAGACAGCTAGCACAACTGGACAGCCTCTAACAACATCAAATGCTCCTTCAACAACATCCACACCAACAACAATAGCAGCCACCACCTCAACAAATCCGACACAAACCACTACAAGGCAGCCTGAAACATCCACAACACTGTCATCCACCACATCAATAACCTCCCCAACCTCTACTTCCACACAATCCGCAACAGAGACAGCTAGCACAACTGGACAGCCTCTTACAACATCAAATGCTCCTTCAACAACATCCACACCAACAACGATAGCAGCCACCACCTCAACAAATCCGACACAAACCACTACAACGCAGCCTGAAACATCCACAACACTGTCGTCCACCCCATCAACAATCTCCACAACCTCTACATCCACACAATCCGCAACAGAGACAGCTACCACAACTGGACAGCCTCTAACAACATCAAATGCTCCTTCAACAACATCCACACCAACAACAATAGCAGCCACCACCTCAACAAATCCGACACAAACCACTACAACGCAGCCTGAAACATCCACAACACTGTCGTCCACCCCATCAACAATCTCCACAACCTCTACATCCACACAATCCGCAACAGAGACAGCTACCACAACTGGACAGCCTCTAACAACATCAAATGCTCCTTCAACAACATCCACACCAACAACAATAGCAGCCACCACCTCAACAAATCCGACACAAACCACTACAAGGCAGCCTGAAACATCCACAACACTGTCATCCACCACATCAACAACCTCCCCAACCTCTACTTCCACACAATCCGCAACAGAGACAGCTAGCACAACTGGACAGCCTCTAACAACATCAAATGCTCCTTCAACAACATCCACACCAACAACAATAGCAGCCACCACCTCAACAAATCCGACACAAACCACTACAACGCAGGCTGAAACATCCACAACACTGTCGTCCACCCCATCAACAATCTCCCCAACCTCTACTTCCACACAATCCGCAACAGAGACAGCTAGCACAACTGGACAGCCTCTAACAACATCAAATGCTCCTTCAACAACATCCACACCAACAACGATAGCAGCCACCACCTCAACAAATCCGACACAAACCACTACAAGGCAGCCTGAAACATCCACAACACTGTCATCCACCACATCAATAACCTCCCCAACCTCTACTTCCACACAATCCGCAACAGAGACAGCTAGCACAACTGGACAGCCTCTAACAACATCAAATGCTCCTTCAACAACATCCACACCAACAACAATAGCAGCCACCACCTCAACAAATCCGACACAAACCACTACAACGCAGCCTGAAACATCCACAACACTGTCATCCACCACATCAATAACCTCCCCAACCTCTACTTCCACACAATCCGCAACAGAGACAGCTACCACAACTGGACAGCCTCTAACAACATCAAATGCTCCTTCAACAACATCCACACCAACAACAATAGCAGCCACCACCTCAACAAATCCGACACAAACCACTACAAGGCAGCCTGAAACATCCACAACACTGTTTTCCACCACATCAACAACCTCCCCAACCTCTACTTCCACACAATCCGCAACAGAGACAGCTAGCACAACTGGACAGCCTCTAACAACATCAAATGCTCCTTCAACAACATCCACACCAACAACGATAGCAGCCACCACCTCAACAAATCCGACACAAACCACTACAACGCAGCCTGAAACATCCACAACACTGTCGTCCACCCCATCAACAATCTCCACAACCTCTACATCCACACAATCCGCAACAGAGACAGCTAGCACAACTGGACAGCCTCTAACAACATCAAATGCTCCTTCAACAACATCCACACCAACAACAATAGCAGCCACCACCTCAACAAATCCGACACAAACCACTACAAGGCAGCCTGAAACATCCACAACACTGTCATCCACCACATCAACAACCTCCCCAACCTCTACTTCCACACAATCCGCAACAGAGACAGCTAGCACAACTGGACAGCCTCTAACAACATCAAATGCTCCTTCAACATCATCCACACCAACAACAATAGCAGCCACCACCTCAACAAATCCGACACAAACCACTACAAGGCAGCCTGAAACATCCACAACACTGTCATCCACCACATCAATAACCTCCCCAACCTCTACTTCCACACAATCCGCAACAGAGACATCTAGCACAACTGGACAGCCTCTAACAACATCAAATGCTCCTTCAACAACATCCACACCAACAACAATAGCAGCCACCACCTCAACAAATCCGACACAAACCACTACAAGGCAGCCTGAAACATCCACAACACTGTCATCCACCACATCAACAACCTCCCCAACCTCTACTTCCACACAATCCGCAACAGAGACAGCTAGCACAACTGGACAGCCTCTAACAACATCAAATGCTCCTTCAACAACATCCACACCAACAACGATAGCAGCCACCACCTCAACAAATCCGACACAAACCACTACAAGGCAGCCTGAAACATCCACAACACTGTCATCCACCACATCAACAACCTCCCCAACCTTTACTTCCACACAATCCGCAACAGAGACAGCTAGCACAACTGGACAGCCTCTAACAACATCAAATGCTCCTTCAACAACATCCACACCAACAACAATAGCAGCCACCACCTCAACAAATCCGACACAAACCACTACAACGCAGGCTGAAACAACCACAACACTGTCGTCCACCCCATCAACAATCTCCCCAACCTCTACTTCCACACAATCCGCAACAGAGACAGCTACCACAACTGGACAGCCTCTAACAACATCAAATGCTCCTTCAACAACATCCAAACCAACAATGATAGCAGCCACCACCTCAACAAATCCGACACAAACCACTACAAGGCAGCCGGAAACATCCACAACACTGACATCGACCCCATCAATAACCTCCCCAACCTCTACTTCCACACAATCCGCAACAGAGACAGCTAGCACAACTGGACAGCCTCTAACAACATCAAATGCTCCTTCAACAACATCCACACCAACAACAATAGCAGCCACCACCTCAACAAATCCGACACAACCCACTACAAGTCAGCCTGAAACATCCACAACACTGTCATCCACCACATCAACAACCTCCCCAACCTCTACTTCCACACAATCCGCAACAGAGACAGCTAGCACAACTGGACAGCCTCTAACAACATCAAATGCTCCTTCAACAACATCCACACCAACAACGATAGCAGCCACCACCTCAACAAATCCGACACAAACCACTACAAGGCAGCCTGAAACATCCACAACACTGTCATCCACCACATCAATAACCTCCCCAACCTCTACTTCCACACAATCCGCAACAGAGACAGCTAGCACAACTGGACAGCCTCTAACAACATCAAATGCTCCTTCAACAACATCCACACCAACAACGATAGCAGCCACCACCTCAACAAATCCGACACAAACCACTACAACGCAGCCTGAAACATCCACAACACTGTCGTCCACCCCATCAACAATCTCCACAACCTCTACATCCACACAATCCGCAACAGAGACAGCTACCACAACTGGACAGCCTCTAACAACATCAAATGCTCCTTCAACAACATCCACACCAACAACAATAGCAGCCACCACCTTAATAAATCAGACACAAACCACTACAAGGCAGCCTGAAACATCCACAACACTGTTTTCCACCACATCAACAACCTCCCCAACCTCTACTTCCACACAATCCGCAACAGAGACAGCTAGCACAACTGGACAGCCTCTAACAACATCAAATGCTCCTTCAACAACATCCACACCAACAACGATAGCAGCCACCACCTCAACAAATCCGACACAAACCACTACAAGGCAGCCTGAAACATCCACAACACTGTCATCCACCACATCAATAACCTCCCCAACCTCTACTTCCACACAATCCGCAACAGAGACATCTAGCACAACTGGACAGCCTCTAACAACATCAAATGCTCCTTCAACAACATCCACACCAACAACAATAGCAGCCACCACCTCAACAAATCCGACACAAACCACTACAAGGCAGCCTGAAACATCCACAACACTGTCATCCACCACATCAACAACCTCCCCAACCTCTACTTCCACACAATCCGCAACAGAGACAGCTAGCACAACTGGACAGCCTCTAACAACATCAAATGCTCCTTCAACAACATCCACACCAACAACGATAGCAGCCACCACCTCAACAAATCCGACACAAACCACTACAAGGCAGCCTGAAACATCCACAACACTGTCATCCACCACATCAACAACCTCCCCAACCTTTACTTCCACACAATCCGCAACAGAGACAGCTAGCACAACTGGACAGCCTCTAACAACATCAAATGCTCCTTCAACAACATCCACACCAACAACAATAGCAGCCACCACCTCAACAAATCCGACACAAACCACTACAACGCAGGCTGAAACAACCACAACACTGTCGTCCACCCCATCAACAATCTCCCCAACCTCTACTTCCACACAATCCGCAACAGAGACAGCTACCACAACTGGACAGCCTCTAACAACATCAAATGCTCCTTCAACAACATCCAAACCAACAATGATAGCAGCCACCACCTCAACAAATCCGACACAAACCACTACAAGGCAGCCGGAAACATCCACAACACTGACATCGACCCCATCAATAACCTCCCCAACCTCTACTTCCACACAATCCGCAACAGAGACAGCTAGCACAACTGGACAGCCTCTAACAACATCAAATGCTCCTTCAACAACATCCACACCAACAACAATAGCAGCCACCACCTCAACAAATCCGACACAACCCACTACAAGTCAGCCTGAAACATCCACAACACTGTCATCCACCACATCAACAACCTCCCCAACCTCTACTTCCACACAATCCGCAACAGAGACAGCTAGCACAACTGGACAGCCTCTAACAACATCAAATGCTCCTTCAACAACATCCACACCAACAACGATAGCAGCCACCACCTCAACAAATCCGACACAAACCACTACAAGGCAGCCTGAAACATCCACAACACTGTCATCCACCACATCAATAACCTCCCCAACCTCTACTTCCACACAATCCGCAACAGAGACAGCTAGCACAACTGGACAGCCTCTAACAACATCAAATGCTCCTTCAACAACATCCACACCAACAACGATAGCAGCCACCACCTCAACAAATCCGACACAAACCACTACAACGCAGCCTGAAACATCCACAACACTGTCGTCCACCCCATCAACAATCTCCACAACCTCTACATCCACACAATCCGCAACAGAGACAGCTACCACAACTGGACAGCCTCTAACAACATCAAATGCTCCTTCAACAACATCCACACCAACAACAATAGCAGCCACCACCTTAATAAATCAGACACAAACCACTACAAGGCAGCCTGAAACATCCACAACACTGTTTTCCACCACATCAACAACCTCCCCAACCTCTACTTCCACACAATCCGCAACAGAGACAGCTAGCACAACTGGACAGCCTCTAACAACATCAAATGCTCCTTCAACAACATCCACACCAACAACGATAGCAGCCACCACCTCAACAAATCCGACACAAACCTATACAAGGCAGCCTGAAACATCCACAACACTGTCATCCACCACATCAACAACCTCCCCAACCTCTACTTCCACACAATCCGCAACAGAGACAGCTAGCACAACTGGACAGCCTCTAACAACATCAAATGCTCCTTCAACAACATCCACACCAACAACAATAGCAGCCACCACCTCAACAAATCCGACACAAACCACTACAACGCAGGCTGAAACATCCACAACACTGTCGTCCACCCCATCAACAATCTCCCCAACCTCTACTTCCACACAATCCGCAACAGAGACAGCTAGCACAACTGGACAGCCTCTAACAACATCAAATGCTCCTTCAACAACATCCACACCAACAACGATAGCAGCCACCACCTCAACAAATCCGACACAAACCACTACAAGGCAGCCTGAAACATCCACAACACTGTCATCCACCACATCAATAACCTCCCCAACCTCTACTTCCACACAATCCGCAACAGAGACAGCTAGCACAACTGGACAGCCTCTAACAACATCAAATGCTCTTTCAACAACATCCACACCAACAACAATAGCAGCCACCACCTCAACAAATCCGACACAAACCACTACAAGGCAGCCTGAAACATCCACAACACTGTTTTCCACCACATCAACAACCTCCCCAACCTCTACTTCCACACAATCCGCAACAGAGACAGCTAGCACAACTGGACAGCCTCTAACAACATCAAATGCTCCTTCAACAACATCCACACCAACAACGATAGCAGCCACCACCTCAACAAATCCGACACAAACCACTACAACACAGCCTGAAACATCCACAACACTGTCGTCCACCCCATCAACAATCTCCACAACCTCTACATCCACACAATCCGCAACAGAGACAGCTACCACAACTGGACAGCCTCTAACAACATCAAATGCTCCTTCAACAACATCCACACCAACAACAATAGCAGCCACCACCTCAACAAATCCGACACAAACCACTACAAGGCAGCCTGAAACATCCACAACAATGTCCTCCACTCCATCAACAACCTCCCCAACCTCTACATCCACACAATCCACAACAGAGACAACTAGCACAACTGGACAGCCTCTAACAACATCAAATGCTCCTTCAACAACATCCACACCAACAACAATAGCAGCCACCACCTCAACAAATCCGACACAAACCACTACAACGCAGCCTGAAACATCCACAACACTGTTTTCCACCACATCAACAACCTCCCCAACCTCTACTTCCACACAATCCGCAACAGAGACAGCTAGCACAACTGGACAGCCTCTAACAACATCAAATGCTCCTTCAACAACATCCACACCAACAACAATAGCAGCCACCACCTCAACAAATCCGACACAAACCACTACAACGCAGGCTGAAACATCCACAACACTGTCGTCCACCCCATCAACAATCTCCCCAACCTCTACTTCCACACAATCCGCAACAGAGACAGCTAGCACAACTGGACAGCCTCTAACAACATCAAATGCTCCTTCAACAACATCCACACCAACAACAATAGCAGCCACCACCTCAACAAATCCGACACAAACCACTACAACGCAGCCTGAAACATCCACAACACTGTTTTCCACCACATCAACAACCTCCCCAACCTCTACTTCCACACAATCCGCAACAGAGACAGCTAGCACAACTGGACAGCCTCTAACAACATCAAATGCTCCTTCAACAACATCCACACCAACAACAATAGCAGCCACCACCTCAACAAATCCGACACAAACCACTACAACGCAGGCTGAAACATCCACAACACTGTCGTCCACCCCATCAACAATCTCCCCAACCTCTACTTCCACACAATCCGCAACAGAGACAGCTAGCACAACTGGACAGCCTCTAACAACATCAAATGCTCCTTCAACAACATCCACACCAACAACAATAGCAGCCACCACCTCAACAAATCCGACACAAACCACTACAACGCAGCCTGAAACATCCACAACACTGTCGTCCACCCCATCAACAATCTCCACAACCTCTACATCCACACAATCCGCAACAGAGACAGCTACCACAACTGGACAGCCTCTAACAACATCAAATGCTCCTTCAACAACATCCACACCAACAACAATAGCAGCCACCACCTCAACAAATCCGACACAAACCACTACAAGGCAGCCTGAAACATCCACAACACTGTCATCCACCACATCAACAACCTCCCCAACCTCTACTTCCACACAATCCGCAACAGAGACAGCTACCACAACTGGACAGCCTATTACAACATCAAATGCTCCTTCAACAACATCCACACCAACAACAATAGCAGCCACCACCTCAACAAATCCGACACAAACCACTACAACGCAGCCTGAAACATCCACAACACTGTCGTCCACCCCATCAACAATCTCCACAACCTCTACATCCACACAATCCGCAACAGAGACAGCTACCACAACTGGACAGCCTCTAACAACATCAAATGCTCCTTCAACAACATCCACACCAACAACAATAGCAGCCACCACCTCAACAAATCCGACACAAACCACTACAAGGCAGCCTGAAACATCCACAACACTGTTTTCCACCACATCAACAACCTCCCCAACCTCTACTTCCACACAATCCGCAACAGAGACAGCTAGCACAACTGGACAGCCTCTAACAACATCAAATGCTCCTTCAACAACATCCACACCAACAACGATAGCAGCCACCACCTCAACAAATCCGACACAAACCACTACAAGGCAGCCTGAAACATCCACAACACTGTCATCCACCACATCAACAACCTCCCCAACCTCTACTTCCACACAATCCGCAACAGAGACAGCTAGCACAACTGGACAGCCTCTAACAACATCAAATGCTCCTTCAACAACATCCACACCAACAACAATAGCAGCCACCACCTCAACAAATCCGACACAAACCACTACAACGCAGGCTGAAACATCCACAACACTGTCGTCCACCCCATCAACAATCTCCACAACCTCTACATCCACACAATCCGCAACAGAGACAGCTACCACAACTGGACAGCCTCTTACAACATCAAATGCTCCTTCAACAACATCCACATCAACAACAATAGCAGCCACCACCTCAACAAATCCGACACAAACCACTACAAGGCAGCCTGAAACATCCACAACACTGTCATCCACCACATCAACAACCTCCCCAACCTCTACTTCCACACAATCCGCAACAGAGACAACTACCACAACTGGACAGCCTCTAACAACATCAAATGCTCTTTCAACAACATCCACACCAACAACAATAGCAGCCACCACCTCAACAAATCCGACACAAACCACTACAAGGCAGCCTGAAACATCCACAACACTGTTTTCCACCACATCAACAACCTCCCCAACCTCTACTTCCACACAATCCGCAACAGAGACAGCTAGCACAACTGGACAGCCTCTAACAACATCAAATGCTCCTTCAACAACATCCACACCAACAACGATAGCAGCCACCACCTCAACAAATCCGACACAAACCACTACAACACAGCCTGAAACATCCACAACACTGTCGTCCACCCCATCAACAATCTCCACAACCTCTACATCCACACAATCCGCAACAGAGACAGCTACCACAACTGGACAGCCTCTAACAACATCAAATGCTCCTTCAACAACATCCACACCAACAACAATAGCAGCCACCACCTCAACAAATCCGACACAAACCACTACAAGGCAGCCTGAAACATCCACAACACTGTTTTCCACCACATCAACAACCTCTCCAACCTCTACTTCCACACAATCCGCAACAGAGACAGCTAGCACAACTGGACAGCCTCTAACAACATCAAATGCTCCTTCAACAACATCCACACCAACAACAATAGCAGCCACCACCTCAACAAATCCGACACAAACCACTACAAGGCAGCCTGAAACATCCACAACACTGTTTTCCACCACATCAACAACCTCCCCAACCTCTACTTCCACACAATCCGCAACAGAGACAGCTAGCACAACTGGACAGCCTCTAACAACATCAAATGCTCCTTCAACAACATCCACACCAACAACGATAGCAGCCACCACCTCAACAAATCCGACACAAACCACTACAACGCAGCCTGAAACATCCACAACACTGTCGTCCACCCCATCAACAATCTCCACAACCTCTACATCCACACAATCCGCAACAGAGACAGCTAGCACAACTGGACAGCCTCTAACAACATCAAATGCTCCTTCAACAACATCCACACCAACAACAATAGCAGCCACCACCTCAACAAATCCGACACAAACCACTACAAGGCAGCCTGAAACATCCACAACACTGTCATCCACCACATCAACAACCTCCCCAACCTCTACTTCCACACAATCCGCAACAGAGACAGCTAGCACAACTGGACAGCCTCTAACAACATCAAATGCTCCTTCAACATCATCCACACCAACAACAATAGCAGCCACCACCTCAACAAATCCGACACAAACCACTACAAGGCAGCCTGAAACATCCACAACACTGTCATCCACCACATCAATAACCTCCCCAACCTCTACTTCCACACAATCCGCAACAGAGACATCTAGCACAACTGGACAGCCTCTAACAACATCAAATGCTCCTTCAACAACATCCACACCAACAACAATAGCAGCCACCACCTCAACAAATCCGACACAAACCACTACAAGGCAGCCTGAAACATCCACAACACTGTCATCCACCACATCAACAACCTCCCCAACCTCTACTTCCACACAATCCGCAACAGAGACAGCTAGCACAACTGGACAGCCTCTAACAACATCAAATGCTCCTTCAACAACATCCACACCAACAACGATAGCAGCCACCACCTCAACAAATCCGACACAAACCACTACAAGGCAGCCTGAAACATCCACAACACTGTCATCCACCACATCAACAACCTCCCCAACCTTTACTTCCACACAATCCGCAACAGAGACAGCTAGCACAACTGGACAGCCTCTAACAACATCAAATGCTCCTTCAACAACATCCACACCAACAACAATAGCAGCCACCACCTCAACAAATCCGACACAAACCACTACAACGCAGGCTGAAACAACCACAACACTGTCGTCCACCCCATCAACAATCTCCCCAACCTCTACTTCCACACAATCCGCAACAGAGACAGCTACCACAACTGGACAGCCTCTAACAACATCAAATGCTCCTTCAACAACATCCACACCAACAATGATAGCAGCCACCACCTCAACAAATCCGACACAAACCACTACAAGGCAGCCGGAAACATCCACAACACTGACATCGACCCCATCAATAACCTCCCCAACCTCTACTTCCACACAATCCGCAACAGAGACAGCTAGCACAACTGGACAGCCTCTAACAACATCAAATGCTCCTTCAACAACATCCACACCAACAACAATAGCAGCCACCACCTCAACAAATCCGACACAACCCACTACAAGTCAGCCTGAAACATCCACAACACTGTCATCCACCACATCAACAACCTCCCCAACCTCTACTTCCACACAATCCGCAACAGAGACAGCTAGCACAACTGGACAGCCTCTAACAACATCAAATGCTCCTTCAACAACATCCACACCAACAACGATAGCAGCCACCACCTCAACAAATCCGACACAAACCACTACAAGGCAGCCTGAAACATCCACAACACTGTCATCCACCACATCAATAACCTCCCCAACCTCTACTTCCACACAATCCGCAACAGAGACAGCTAGCACAACTGGACAGCCTCTAACAACATCAAATGCTCCTTCAACAACATCCACACCAACAACGATAGCAGCCACCACCTCAACAAATCCGACACAAACCACTACAACGCAGCCTGAAACATCCACAACACTGTCGTCCACCCCATCAACAATCTCCACAACCTCTACATCCACACAATCCGCAACAGAGACAGCTACCACAACTGGACAGCCTCTAACAACATCAAATGCTCCTTCAACAACATCCACACCAACAACAATAGCAGCCACCACCTCAACAAATCCGACACAAACCACTACAAGGCAGCCTGAAACATCCACAACACTGTCATCCACCACATCAACAACCTCCCCAACCTCTACTTCCACACAATCCGCAACAGAGACAGCTAGCACAACTGGACAGCCTCTAAAAACATCTAATGCTCCTTCAACAACATCCACACCAACAACAATAGCAGCCACCACCTCAACAAATCCGACACAAACCACTACAACGCAGGCTGATACATCCACAACACTGTCGTCCACCCCATCAACAATCTCCCCAACCTCTACTTCCACACAATCCGCAACAGAGACAGCTACCACAACTGGACAGCCTCTAACAACATCAAATGCTCCTTCAACAACATCCACACCAACAATGATAGCAGCCACCACCTCAACAAATCCGACACAAACCACTACAAGGCAGCCTGAAACATCCACAACACTGTCGTCCACCCCATCAACAATCTCCACAACCTCTACATCCACACAATCCACAACAGAGACAGCTAGCACAACTGGACAGCCTCTAACAACATCAAATGCTCCTTCAACAACATCCACACCAACAACGATAGCAGCCACCACCTCAACAAATCCGACACAAACCACTACAAGGCAGCCTGAAACATCCACAACACTGTCATCCACCACATCAACAACCTCCCCAACCTCTACTTCCACACAATCCGCAACAGAGACAGCTAGCACAACTGGACAGCCTCTAAAAACATCTAATGCTCCTTCAACAACATCCACACCAACAACAATAGCAGCCACCACCTCAACAAATCCGACACAAACCACTACAACGCAGGCTGATACATCCACAACACTGTCGTCCACCCCATCAACAATCTCCCCAACCTCTACTTCCACACAATCCGCAACAGAGACAGCTACCACAACTGGACAGCCTCTAACAACATCAAATGCTCCTTCAACAACATCCACACCAACAATGATAGCAGCCACCACCTCAACAAATCCGACACAAACCACTACAAGGCAGCCTGAAACATCCACAACACTGTCATCCACCACATCAACAACCTCCCCAACCTCTACTTCCACACAATCCGCAACAGAGACAGCTAGCACAACTGGACAGCCTCGAACAACATCAAATGCTCCTTCAACAACATCCACACCAACAACGATAGCAGCCACCACCTCAACAAATCCGACACAAACCACTACAACGCAGCCTGAAACATCCACAACACTGTCGTCTACCCCATCAACAATCTCCACAACATCTACATCCACACAATCCGCAACAGAGACAGCTACCACAACTGGACAGCCTCTAACAACATCAAATGCTCCTTCAACAACATCCACACCAACAACAATAGCAGCCACCACCTCAACAAATCCGACACAAAGCACTACAAGGCAGCCTGAAACATCCACAACACTGTTTTCCACCACATCAACAACCTCCCCAACCTCTACTTCCACACAATCCGCAACAGAGACAGCTAGCACAACTGGACAGCCTCTAACAACATCAAATGCTCCTTCAACAACATCCACACCAACAACGATAGCAGCCACCACCTCAACAAATCCGACACAAACCACTACAACGCAGCCTGAAACATCCACAACACTGTCGTCCACCCCATCAACAATCTCCACAACCTCTACATCCACACAATCCGCAACAGAGACAGCTACCACAACTGGACAGCCTCTAACAACATCAAATGCTCCTTCAACAACATCCACACCAACAACAATAGCAGCCACCACCTCAACAAATCCGACACAAAGCACTACAAGGCAGCCTGAAACATCCACAACACTGTCATCCACCCCATCAACAATCTCCCCAACCTCTACTTCCACACAATCCGCAACAGAGACAGCTACCACAACTGGAAAGCCTCTTACAACATCAAATGCTCCTTCAACAACATCCACACCAACAACGATAGCAGCCACCACCTCAACAAATCCGACACAAACCACTACAACGCAGCCTGAAACATCCACAACACTGTCGTCCACCCCATCAACAATCTCCACAACCTCTACATCCACACAATCCGCAACAGAGACAGCTACCACAACTGGACAGCCTCTAACAACATCAAATGCTCCTTCAACAACATCCACACCAACAACAATAGCAGCCACCACCTCAACAAATCCGACACAAACCACTACAAGGCAGCCTGAAACATCCACAACACTGTCATCCACCACATCAACAACCTCCCCAACCTCTACTTCCACACAATCCGCAACAGAGACAGCTAGCACAACTGGACAGCCTCTAACAACATCAAATGCTCCTTCAACAACATCCACACCAACAACGATAGCAGCCACCACCTCAACAAATCCGACACAAACCACTACAAGGCAGCCTGAAACATCCACAACACTGTCATCCACCACATCAATAACCTCCCCAACCTCTACTTCCACACAATCCGCAACAGAGACAGCTAGCACAACTGGACAGCCTCTAACAACATCAAATGCTCCTTCAACAACATCCACACCAACAACAATAGCAGCCACCACCTCAACAAATCCGACACAAACCACTACAAGGCAGCCTGAAACATCCACAACACTGTCATCCACCACATCAACAACCTCCCCAACCTCTACTTCCACACAATCCGCAACAGAGACAGCTAGCACAACTGGACAGCCTCTAACATCAAATGCTCCTTCAACAACATCCACACCAACAACGATAGCAGCCACCACCTCAACAAATCCGACACAAACCACTACAACGCAGCCTGAAACAACCACAACACTGTCGTCCACCCCATCAACAATCTCCACAACCTCTACTTCCACACAATCCGCAACAGAGACAGCTACCACAACTGGACAGCCTCTAACAACATCAAATGCTCCTTCAACAACATCCACACCAACAACGATAGCAGCCACCACCTCAACAAATCCGACACAAACCACTACAAGGCAGCCTGAAACATCCACAACACTGTTTTCCACCGCATCAACAACCTCCCCAACCTCTACTTCCTTACAATCCGCAACAGAGACAGCTAGCACAACTGGACAGCCTCTAACAACATCAATTGCTCCTTCAACAACATCCACACCAACAACGATAGCAGCCACCACCTCAACAAATCCGACACAAACCACTACAACGCAGCCTGAAACATCCACAACACTGTCGTCCACCCCATCAACAATCTCCACAACCTCTACATCCACACAATCCGCAACAGAGACAGCTAGCACAACTGGACAGCCTCTAACAACATCAAATGCTCCTTCAACAACATCCACACCAACAACGATAGCAGCCACCACCTCAACAAATCCGACACAAACCACTACAACGCAGCCTGAAACATCCACAACACTGTCGTCCACCCCATCAACAATCTCCACAACCTCTACATCCACACAATCCGCAACAGAGACAGCTACCACAACTGGACAGCCTCTAACAACATCAAATGCTCCTTCAACAACATCCACACCAACAACAATAGCAGCCACCACCTCAACAAATCTGACACAAACCACTACAAGGCAGCCTGAAACATCCACAACACTGTCATCCACCACATCAACAACCTCCCCAACCTCTACTTCCACACAATCCGCAACAGAGACAGCTACCACAACTGGACAGCCTATTACAACATCAAATGCTCCTTCAACAACATCCACACCAACAACGATAGCAGCCACCACCTCAACAAATCCGACACAAACCACTACAACGCAGCCTGAAACATCCACAACACTGTCGTCCACCCCATCAACAATCTCCCCAACCTCTACTCCCACACAATCCACAACAGAGACAGCTAGCACAACTGGACAGCCTCTAACAACATCAAATGCTCCTTCAACAACATCCACACCAACAACAATAGCAGCCACCACCTCAACAAATCCGACACAAACCACTACAACGCAGCCTGAAACATCCACAACACTGTCGTCCACCCCATCAACAATCTCCACAACCTCTACATCCACACAATCCGCAACAGAGACAGCTACCACAACTGGACAGCCTCTAACAACATCAAATGCTCCTTCAACAACATCCACACCAACAACAATAGCAGCCACCACCTCAACAAATCCGACACAAACCACTACAAGGCAGCCTGAAACATCCACAACACTGTCATCCACCACATCAACAACCTCCCCAACCTCTACTTCCACACAATCCGCAACAGAGACAGCTAGCACAACTGGACAGCCTCTAACAACATCAAATGCTCCTTCAACAACATCCACACCAACAACAATAGCAGCCACCACCTCAACAAATCCGACACAAACCACTACAACGCAGGCTGAAACATCCACAACACTGTCGTCCACCCCATCAACAATCTCCCCAACCTCTACTTCCACACAATCCGCAACAGAGACAGCTAGCACAACTGGACAGCCTCTAACAACATCAAATGCTCCTTCAACAACATCCACACCAACAACAATAGCAGCCACCACCTCAACAAATCCGACACAAACCACTACAAGGCAGCCTGAAACATCCACAACACTGTCATCCACCACATCAATAACCTCCCCAACCTCTACTTCCACACAATCCGCAACAGAGACAGCTAGCACAACTGGACAGCCTCTAACAACATCAAATGCTCCTTCAACAACATCCACACCAACAACAATAGCAGCCACCACCTCAACAAATCCGACACAAACCACTACAAGGCAGCCTGAAACATCCACAACACTGTCATCCACCACATCAACAACCTCCCCAACCTCTACTTCCACACAATCCGCAACAGAGACAGCTACCACAACTGGACAGCCTATTACAACATCAAATGCTCCTTCAACAACATCCACACCAACAACGATAGCAGCCACCACCTCAACAAATCCGACACAAACCACTACAACGCAGCCTGAAACATCCACAACACTGTCGTCCACCCCATCAACAATCTCCACAACCTCTACATCCACACAATCCGCAACAGAGACAGCTACCACAACTGGACAGCCTCTAACAACATCAAATGCTCCTTCAACAACATCCACACCAACAACAATAGCAGCCACCACCTCAACAAATCCGACACAAACCACTACAAGGCAGCCTGAAACATCCACAACACTGTTTTCCACCACATCAACAACCTCCCCAACCTCTACTTCCACACAATCCGCAACAGAGACAGCTAGCACAACTGGACAGCCTCTAACAACATCAAATGCTCCTTCAACAACATCCACACCAACAACGATAGCAGCCACCACCTCAACAAATCCGACACAAACCACTACAACGCAGCCTGAAACATCCACAACACTGTCGTCCACCCCATCAACAATCTCCACAACCTCTACATCCACACAATCCGCAACAGAGACAGCTAGCACAACTGGACAGCCTCTAACAACATCAAATGCTCCTTCAACAACATCCACACCAACAACAATAGCAGCCACCACCTCAACAAATCCGACACAAACCACTACAAGGCAGCCTGAAACATCCACAACACTGTCATCCACCACATCAACAACCTCCCCAACCTCTACTTCCACACAATCCGCAACAGAGACAGCTAGCACAACTGGACAGCCTCTAACAACATCAAATGCTCCTTCAACATCATCCACACCAACAACAATAGCAGCCACCACCTCAACAAATCCGACACAAACCACTACAAGGCAGCCTGAAACATCCACAACACTGTCATCCACCACATCAATAACCTCCCCAACCTCTACTTCCACACAATCCGCAACAGAGACATCTAGCACAACTGGACAGCCTCTAACAACATCAAATGCTCCTTCAACAACATCCACACCAACAACAATAGCAGCCACCACCTCAACAAATCCGACACAAACCACTACAAGGCAGCCTGAAACATCCACAACACTGTCATCCACCACATCAACAACCTCCCCAACCTCTACTTCCACACAATCCGCAACAGAGACAGCTAGCACAACTGGACAGCCTCTAACAACATCAAATGCTCCTTCAACAACATCCACACCAACAACGATAGCAGCCACCACCTCAACAAATCCGACACAAACCACTACAAGGCAGCCTGAAACATCCACAACACTGTCATCCACCACATCAACAACCTCCCCAACCTTTACTTCCACACAATCCGCAACAGAGACAGCTAGCACAACTGGACAGCCTCTAACAACATCAAATGCTCCTTCAACAACATCCACACCAACAACAATAGCAGCCACCACCTCAACAAATCCGACACAAACCACTACAACGCAGGCTGAAACAACCACAACACTGTCGTCCACCCCATCAACAATCTCCCCAACCTCTACTTCCACACAATCCGCAACAGAGACAGCTACCACAACTGGACAGCCTCTAACAACATCAAATGCTCCTTCAACAACATCCACACCAACAATGATAGCAGCCACCACCTCAACAAATCCGACACAAACCACTACAAGGCAGCCGGAAACATCCACAACACTGACATCGACCCCATCAATAACCTCCCCAACCTCTACTTCCACACAATCCGCAACAGAGACAGCTAGCACAACTGGACAGCCTCTAACAACATCAAATGCTCCTTCAACAACATCCACACCAACAACAATAGCAGCCACCACCTCAACAAATCCGACACAACCCACTACAAGTCAGCCTGAAACATCCACAACACTGTCATCCACCACATCAACAACCTCCCCAACCTCTACTTCCACACAATCCGCAACAGAGACAGCTAGCACAACTGGACAGCCTCTAACAACATCAAATGCTCCTTCAACAACATCCACACCAACAACGATAGCAGCCACCACCTCAACAAATCCGACACAAACCACTACAAGGCAGCCTGAAACATCCACAACACTGTCATCCACCACATCAATAACCTCCCCAACCTCTACTTCCACACAATCCGCAACAGAGACAGCTAGCACAACTGGACAGCCTCTAACAACATCAAATGCTCCTTCAACAACATCCACACCAACAACGATAGCAGCCACCACCTCAACAAATCCGACACAAACCACTACAACGCAGCCTGAAACATCCACAACACTGTCGTCCACCCCATCAACAATCTCCACAACCTCTACATCCACACAATCCGCAACAGAGACAGCTACCACAACTGGACAGCCTCTAACAACATCAAATGCTCCTTCAACAACATCCACACCAACAACAATAGCAGCCACCACCTCAACAAATCCGACACAAACCACTACAAGGCAGCCTGAAACATCCACAACACTGTCATCCACCACATCAACAACCTCCCCAACCTCTACTTCCACACAATCCGCAACAGAGACATCTAGCACAACTGGACAGCCTCTAACAACATCAAATGCTCCTTCAACAACATCCACACCAACAACAATAGCAGCCACCACCTCAACAAATCCGACACAAACCACTACAAGGCAGCCTGAAACATCCACAACACTGTCATCCACCACATCAACAACCTCCCCAACCTCTACTTCCACACAATCCGCAACAGAGACAGCTAGCACAACTGGACAGCCTCTAACAACATCAAATGCTCCTTCAACAACATCCACACCAACAACGATAGCAGCCACCACCTCAACAAATCCGACACAAACCACTACAAGGCAGCCTGAAACATCCACAACACTGTCATCCACCACATCAACAACCTCCCCAACCTTTACTTCCACACAATCCGCAACAGAGACAGCTAGCACAACTGGACAGCCTCTAACAACATCAAATGCTCCTTCAACAACATCCACACCAACAACAATAGCAGCCACCACCTCAACAAATCCGACACAAACCACTACAACGCAGGCTGAAACAACCACAACACTGTCGTCCACCCCATCAACAATCTCCCCAACCTCTACTTCCACACAATCCGCAACAGAGACAGCTACCACAACTGGACAGCCTCTAACAACATCAAATGCTCCTTCAACAACATCCACACCAACAATGATAGCAGCCACCACCTCAACAAATCCGACACAAACCACTACAAGGCAGCCGGAAACATCCACAACACTGACATCGACCCCATCAATAACCTCCCCAACCTCTACTTCCACACAATCCGCAACAGAGACAGCTAGCACAACTGGACAGCCTCTAACAACATCAAATGCTCCTTCAACAACATCCACACCAACAACAATAGCAGCCACCACCTCAACAAATCCGACACAACCCACTACAAGTCAGCCTGAAACATCCACAACACTGTCATCCACCACATCAACAACCTCCCCAACCTCTACTTCCACACAATCCGCAACAGAGACAGCTAGCACAACTGGACAGCCTCTAACAACATCAAATGCTCCTTCAACAACATCCACACCAACAACGATAGCAGCCACCACCTCAACAAATCCGACACAAACCACTACAAGGCAGCCTGAAACATCCACAACACTGTCATCCACCACATCAATAACCTCCCCAACCTCTACTTCCACACAATCCGCAACAGAGACAGCTAGCACAACTGGACAGCCTCTAACAACATCAAATGCTCCTTCAACAACATCCACACCAACAACGATAGCAGCCACCACCTCAACAAATCCGACACAAACCACTACAACGCAGCCTGAAACATCCACAACACTGTCGTCCACCCCATCAACAATCTCCACAACCTCTACATCCACACAATCCGCAACAGAGACAGCTACCACAACTGGACAGCCTCTAACAACATCAAATGCTCCTTCAACAACATCCACACCAACAACAATAGCAGCCACCACCTCAACAAATCCGACACAAACCACTACAAGGCAGCCTGAAACATCCACAACACTGTCATCCACCACATCAACAACCTCCCCAACCTCTACTTCCACACAATCCGCAACAGAGACATCTAGCACAACTGGACAGCCTCTAACAACATCAAATGCTCCTTCAACAACATCCACACCAACAACAATAGCAGCCACCACCTCAACAAATCCGACACAAACCACTACAAGGCAGCCTGAAACATCCACAACACTGTCATCCACCACATCAACAACCTCCCCAACCTCTACTTCCACACAATCCGCAACAGAGACAGCTAGCACAACTGGACAGCCTCTAACAACATCAAATGCTCCTTCAACAACATCCACACCAACAACGATAGCAGCCACCACCTCAACAAATCCGACACAAACCACTACAAGGCAGCCTGAAACATCCACAACACTGTCATCCACCACATCAACAACCTCCCCAACCTTTACTTCCACACAATCCGCAACAGAGACAGCTAGCACAACTGGACAGCCTCTAACAACATCAAATGCTCCTTCAACAACATCCACACCAACAACAATAGCAGCCACCACCTCAACAAATCCGACACAAACCACTACAACGCAGGCTGAAACAACCACAACACTGTCGTCCACCCCATCAACAATCTCCCCAACCTCTACTTCCACACAATCCGCAACAGAGACAGCTACCACAACTGGACAGCCTCTAACAACATCAAATGCTCCTTCAACAACATCCACACCAACAATGATAGCAGCCACCACCTCAACAAATCCGACACAAACCACTACAAGGCAGCCGGAAACATCCACAACACTGACATCGACCCCATCAATAACCTCCCCAACCTCTACTTCCACACAATCCGCAACAGAGACAGCTAGCACAACTGGACAGCCTCTAACAACATCAAATGCTCCTTCAACAACATCCACACCAACAACAATAGCAGCCACCACCTCAACAAATCCGACACAACCCACTACAAGTCAGCCTGAAACATCCACAACACTGTCATCCACCACATCAACAACCTCCCCAACCTCTACTTCCACACAATCCGCAACAGAGACAGCTAGCACAACTGGACAGCCTCTAACAACATCAAATGCTCCTTCAACAACATCCACACCAACAACGATAGCAGCCACCACCTCAACAAATCCGACACAAACCACTACAAGGCAGCCTGAAACATCCACAACACTGTCATCCACCACATCAATAACCTCCCCAACCTCTACTTCCACACAATCCGCAACAGAGACAGCTAGCACAACTGGACAGCCTCTAACAACATCAAATGCTCCTTCAACAACATCCACACCAACAACGATAGCAGCCACCACCTCAACAAATCCGACACAAACCACTACAACGCAGCCTGAAACATCCACAACACTGTCGTCCACCCCATCAACAATCTCCACAACCTCTACATCCACACAATCCGCAACAGAGACAGCTACCACAACTGGACAGCCTCTAACAACATCAAATGCTCCTTCAACAACATCCACACCAACAACAATAGCAGCCACCACCTCAACAAATCCGACACAAACCACTACAAGGCAGCCTGAAACATCCACAACACTGTCATCCACCACATCAACAACCTCCCCAACCTCTACTTCCACACAATCCGCAACAGAGACAGCTAGCACAACTGGACAGCCTCTAAAAACATCTAATGCTCCTTCAACAACATCCACACCAACAACAATAGCAGCCACCACCTCAACAAATCCGACACAAACCACTACAACGCAGGCTGATACATCCACAACACTGTCGTCCACCCCATCAACAATCTCCCCAACCTCTACTTCCACACAATCCGCAACAGAGACAGCTACCACAACTGGACAGCCTCTAACAACATCAAATGCTCCTTCAACAACATCCACACCAACAACGATAGCAGCCACCACCTCAACAAATCCGACACAAACCACTACAAGGCAGCCTGAAACATCCACAACACTGTCGTCCACCCCATCAACAATCTCCACAACCTCTACATCCACACAATCCACAACAGAGACAGCTAGCACAACTGGACAGCCTCTAACAACATCAAATGCTCCTTCAACAACATCCACACCAACAACGATAGCAGCCACCACCTCAACAAATCCGACACAAACCACTACAAGGCAGCCTGAAACATCCACAACACTGTCATCCACCACATCAACAACCTCCCCAACCTCTACTTCCACACAATCCGCAACAGAGACAGCTAGCACAACTGGACAGCCTCTAAAAACATCTAATGCTCCTTCAACAACATCCACACCAACAACAATAGCAGCCACCACCTCAACAAATCCGACACAAACCACTACAACGCAGGCTGATACATCCACAACACTGTCGTCCACCCCATCAACAATCTCCCCAACCTCTACTTCCACACAATCCGCAACAGAGACAGCTACCACAACTGGACAGCCTCTAACAACATCAAATGCTCCTTCAACAACATCCACACCAACAACGATAGCAGCCACCACCTCAACAAATCCGACACAAACCACTACAAGGCAGCCTGAAACATCCACAACACTGTCATCCACCACATCAACAACCTCCCCAACCTCTACTTCCACACAATCCGCAACAGAGACAGCTAGCACAACTGGACAGCCTCTAACAACATCAAATGCTCCTTCAACAACATCCACACCAACAACGATAGCAGCCACCACCTCAACAAATCCGACACAAACCACTACAACGCAGCCTGAAACATCCACAACACTGTCGTCTACCCCATCAACAATCTCCACAACATCTACATCCACACAATCCGCAACAGAGACAGCTACCACAACTGGACAGCCTCTAACAACATCAAATGCTCCTTCAACAACATCCACACCAACAACAATAGCAGCCACCACCTCAACAAATCCGACACAAACCACTACAAGGCAGCCTGAAACATCCACAACACTGTTTTCCACCACATCAACAACCTCCCCAACCTCTACTTCCACACAATCCGCAACAGAGACAGCTAGCACAACTGGACAGCCTCTAACAACATCAAATGCTCCTTCAACAACATCCACACCAACAACGATAGCAGCCACCACCTCAACAAATCCGACACAAACCACTACAACGCAGCCTGAAACATCCACAACACTGTCGTCCACCCCATCAACAATCTCCACAACCTCTACATCCACACAATCCGCAACAGAGACAGCTACCACAACTGGACAGCCTCTAACAACATCAAATGCTCCTTCAACAACATCCACACCAACAACAATAGCAGCCACCACCTCAACAAATCCGACACAAAGCACTACAAGGCAGCCTGAAACATCCACAACACTGTCATCCACCCCATCAACAATCTCCCCAACCTCTACTTCCACACAATCCGCAACAGAGACAGCTACCACAACTGGACAGCCTCTAACAACATCAAATGCTCCTTCAACAACATCCACACCAACAACGATAGCAGCCACCACCTCAACAAATCCGACACAAACCACTACAACGCAGCCTGAAACATCCACAACACTGTCGTCCACCCCATCAACAATCTCCACAACCTCTACATCCACACAATCCGCAACAGAGACAGCTACCACAACTGGACAGCCTCTAACAACATCAAATGCTCCTTCAACAACATCCACACCAACAACAATAGCAGCCACCACCTCAACAAATCCGACACAAACCACTACAAGGCAGCCTGAAACATCCACAACACTGTCATCCACCACATCAACAACCTCCCCAACCTCTACTTCCACACAATCCGCAACAGAGACAGCTAGCACAACTGGACAGCCTCTAACAACATCAAATGCTCCTTCAACAACATCCACACCAACAACGATAGCAGCCACCACCTCAACAAATCCGACACAAACCACTACAAGGCAGCCTGAAACATCCACAACACTGTCATCCACCACATCAATAACCTCCCCAACCTCTACTTCCACACAATCCGCAACAGAGACAGCTAGCACAACTGGACAGCCTCTAACAACATCAAATGCTCCTTCAACAACATCCACACCAACAACAATAGCAGCCACCACCTCAACAAATCCGACACAAACCACTACAAGGCCTCCTGAAACAACCACAACACTGTCATCCACCACATCAACAACCTCCCCAACCTCTACTTCCACACAATCCGCAACAGAGACAGCTAGCACAACTGGACAGCCTCTAACATCAAATGCTCCTTCAACAACATCCACACCAACAACGATAGCAGCCACCACCTCAACAAATCCGACACAAACCACTACAACGCAGCCTGAAACAACCACAACACTGTCGTCCACCCCATCAACAATCTCCACAACCTCTACATCCACACAATCCGCAACAGAGACAGCTACCACAACTGGACAGCCTCTAACAACATCAAATGCTCCTTCAACAACATCCACACCAACAACAATAGCAGCCACCACCTCAACAAATCCGACACAAACCACTACAAGGCAGCCTGAAACATCCACAACACTGTTTTCCACCGCATCAACAACCTCCCCAACCTCTACTTCCTTACAATCCGCAACAGAGACAGCTAGCACAACTGGACAGCCTCTAACAACATCAATTGCTCCTTCAACAACATCCACACCAACAACGATAGCAGCCACCACCTCAACAAATCCGACACAAACCACTACAACGCAGCCTGAAACATCCACAACACTGTCGTCCACCCCATCAACAATCTCCACAACCTCTACATCCGCACAATCCGCAACAGAGACAGCTAGCACAACTGGACAGCCTCTAACAACATCAAATGCTCCTTCAACAACATCCACACCAACAACGATAGCAGCCACCACCTCAACAAATCCGACACAAACCACTACAAGGCAGCCTGAAACATCCACAACACTGTTTTCCACCGCATCAACAACCTCCCCAACCTCTACTTCCTTACAATCCGCAACAGAGACAGCTAGCACAACTGGACAGCCTCTAACAACATCAATTGCTCCTTCAACAACATCCACACCAACAACGATAGCAGCCACCACCTCAACAAATCCGACACAAACCACTACAACGCAGCCTGAAACATCCACAACACTGTCGTCCACCCCATCAACAATCTCCACAACCTCTACATCCACACAATCCGCAACAGAGACAGCTAGCACAACTGGACAGCCTCTAACAACATCAAATGCTCCTTCAACAACATCCACACCAACAACGATAGCAGCCACCACCTCAACAAATCCGACACAAACCACTACAACGCAGCCTGAAACATCCACAACACTGTCATCCACCCCATCAACAATCTCCACAACCTCTACATCCACACAATCCGCAACAGAGACAGCTACCACAACTGGACAGCCTCTAACAACATCAAATGCTCCTTCAACAACATCCACACCAACAACAATAGCAGCCTCCACCTCAGCAAATCCGACACAAACCACTACAAGGCAGCCTGAAACATCCACAACACTGTCATCCACCACATCAACAACCTCCCCAACCTCCCCAACCTCTACTTCAACACAATCCGCAACAGAGACAGCTAGCACAACTGGACAGCCTCTAACAACATCAAATTCTCCTTCAACAACATCCACACCAACAACAATAGCAGCCACCACCTCAACAAATCCGACACAAACCACTACAACGCAGGCTGAAACATCCACAACACTGTCGTCCACCCCATCAACAATCTCCCCAACCTCTACTTCCGCACAATCCGCAACAGAGACAGCTACCACAACTGGACAGCCTCTAACAACATCAAATGCTCCTTCAACAACATCCACACCAACAACGATAGCAGCCACCACCTCAACAAATCCGACACAAACCACTACAAGGCAGCCTGAAACATCCACAACACTGTCATCCACCACATCAATAACCTCCCCAACCTCTACTTCCACACAATCCGCAACAGAGACAGCTAGCACAACTGGACAGCCTCTAACAACATCAAATGCTCCTTCAACAACATCCACACCAACAACAATAGCAGCCACCACCTCAACAAATCCGACACAAACCACTACAAGGCAGCCTGAAACATCCACAACACTGTCATCCACCACATCAACAACCTCCCCAACCTCTACTTCCACACAATCCGCAACAGAGACAGCTAGCACAACTGGACAGCCTCTAACAACATCAAATGCTCCTTCAACAACATCCACACCAACAACGATAGCAGCCACCACCTCAACAAATCCGACACAAACCACTACAACGCAGCCTGAAACATCCACAACACTGTCGTCCACCCCATCAACAATCTCCACAACCTCTACATCCACACAATCCGCAACAGAGACAGCTACCACAACTGGACAGCCTCTAACAACATCAAATGCTCCTTCAACAACATCCACACCAACAACAATAGCAGCCACCACCTCAACAAATCCGACACAAACCACTACAAGGCAGCCTGAAACATCCACAACACTGTTTTCCACCACATCAACAACCTCCCCAACCTCTACTTCCTTACAATCCGCAACAGAGACAGCTAGCACAACTGGACAGCCTCTAACAACATCAATTGCTCCTTCAACAACATCCACACCAACAACGATAGCAGCCACCACCTCAACAAATCCGACACAAACCACTACAACGCAGCCTGAAACATCCACAACACTGTCGTCCACCCCATCAACAATCTCCACAACCTCTACATCCACACAATCCGCAACAGAGACAGATAACACAACTGGACAGCCTCTAACAACATCAAATGCTCCTTCAACAACATCCACACCAACAACGATAGCAGCCACCACCTCAACAAATCCGACACAAACCACTACAACGCAGCCTGAAACATCCACAACACTGTCGTCCACCCCATCAACAATCTCCCCAACCTCTACTTCCACACAATCCGCAACAGAGACAGCTAGCACAACTGGACAGTCTCTAACAACATCAAATGCTCCTTCAACAACATCCACACCAACAACAATAGCAGCCACCACCTCAACAAATCCGACACAAACCACTACAAGGCAGCCTGAAACATCCACAACACTGTCATCCACCATATCAACAACCTCCCCAACCTCTACTTCCACACAATCAGCAACAGAGACAGCTACCACAACTGGACAGCCTCTAACAACATCAAATGCTCCTTCAACAACATCCACACCAACAACGATAGCAGCCACCACCTCAACAAATCCGACACAAACCACTACAAGGCAGCCTGAAACATCCACAACACTGTTTTCCACCACATCAACAACCTCCCCAACCTCTACTTCCACACAATCCGCAACAGAGACAGCTAGCACAACTGGACAGCCTCTAACAACATCAAATGCTCCTTCAACAACATCCACACCATCAACTATAGCAGCCACCACCTCAACAAATCCGACACAAACCACTACAAGGCAGCCTGAAACATCCACAACACTGTCATCCACCACATCAATAACCTCCCCAACCTCTACTTCCACACAATCCGCAATAGAGACAGCTAGCACAACTGGACAGCCTCTAACAACATCAAATGCTCCTTCAACAACATCCACACCAACAACAATAGCAGCCACCACCTCAACAAATCCGACACAAACCCCTACAAGGCAGCCTGAAACATCCACAACACTGTTTTCCACCACATCAACAATCTCCACAACCTCTACTTCCACACAATCCGCAACAGAGACAGCTACCACAACTGGACAGCCTCTAACAACATCAAATGCTCCTTCAACAACATCCACACCAACAACAATAGCAGCCACCACCTCAACAAATCCGACACAAACCACTACAACGCAGCCTGAAACATCCACAACACTGTCGTCCACCCCATCAACAATCTCCCCAACCTCTACTTCCACACAATCCGCAACAGAGACAGCTACCACAAATGGACAGCCTCTTACAACATCAAATGCTCCTTCAACAACATCCACACCAACAACAATAACAGCCACCACCTCAACAAATCCGACACAAACCACTACAAGGCAGCCAGAAACATCCACAACACTGTTTTCCACCACATCAACAATCACCACAACCTCTACTTCCACACAATCCGCAAAAGAGACAGCTACCACAACTGGACAGCCTCTTACAACATCAAATGCTCCTTCAACAACATCCACACCAACAACAATAGCAGCCACCACCTCAACAAATCCGACACAAACCACTACAACACAGCCTGAAACATCCACAACACTGTCATCCACCACATCAATAACCTCCCTAACCTCTACTTCCACACAATCCACAACAGAGACAGCTAGCACAACTGGACAGCCTCTAACAACATCAAATGCTCCTTCAACAACATCCACACCAACAACAATAGCAGCCACCACCTCAACAAATCCGACACAAACCACTACAAGGCAGCCTGAAACATCCACAACACTGTTTTCCACCACATCAACAACCTCCCCAACCTCTACTTCCACACAATCCGCAACAGAGACAGCTAGCACAACTGGACAGCCTCTAACAACATCAAATGCTCCTTCAACAACATCCACACCAACAACGATAGCAGCCACCACCTCAACAAATCCGACACAAACCACTACAAGGCAGCCTGAAACATCCACAACACTGTCATCCACCACATCAATAACCTCCCAAACCTCTACTTCCACACAATCCGCAACAGAGACAGCTAGCACAACTGGACAGCCTCTAACAACATCAAATGCACCTTCAACAACATCCACACCAACAACAATAGCAGCCACCACCTCAACAAATCCGACACAATCCACTACAAGGCAGCCTGAAACATCCACAACACTGTCATCCACCACATCAACAACCTCCCCAACCTCTACTTCCACACAATCTGCAACAGAGACAGCTAGCACAACTGGACAGCCTCTAACAACATCAAATGCTCCTTCAACAACATCCACACCAACAATGATAGCAGCCACCACCTCAACAAATCTGACACAAACCACTACAACGCAGCCTGAAACATCCACAACACAGTCGTCCACCCCATCAACAATCTCCACAACCTCTACATCCACACAATCCGCAACAGAGACAACTACCACAACTGGACAGCCTCTTACAACATCAAATGCTCCTTCAACAACATCCACACCAACAACAATAGCAGCCACCACCTCAACAAATCCGACACAAACCACTACAACGCAGCCTGAAACATCCACAACACTGTTTTCCACCACATCAACATTCTCCACAACCTCTACTTCCACACAATCCGCAACAGAGACAGCTACCACAACTGGACAGCCTCTTACAACATCAAATGCTCCTTCAACAACATCCACACCAACAACGATAGCAGCCACCACCTCAACAAATCCGACACAAACCACTACAAGGCAGCCTGAAACATCCACAACACTGTCGTCCACCCCATCAGCAATCTCCCCAACCTCTACTTCCACACAATCCACAACAGAGACAGCTACCACAACTGGACAGCCTCTTACAACATCAAATGCTCCTTCAACAACATCCACACCAACAACAATAACAGCCACCACCTCAACAAATCCGACACAAACCACTACAAGGCAGCCTGAAACATCCACAACACTGTCATCCACCACATCAACAACCTCCCCAACCTCTACTTCCACACAATCCGCAACAGAGACAGCTAGCACAACTGGACAGCCTCTAACAACATCTAATGCTCCTTCAACAACATCCACACCAACAACAATAGCAGCCACCACCTCAACAAATCCGACACAAACCACTACAAGGCAGCCTGAAACATCCACAACACTGTCATCCACCACATCAATAACCTCCCCAACCTCTACTTCCACACAATCCGCAACAGAGACAGCTAGCACAACTGGACAGCCTCTAACAACATCAAATGCTCCTTCAACAACATCCACACCAACAACAATAGCAGCCACCACCTCAACAAATCCGACACAAACCACTACAAGGCAGCCTGAAACATCCACAACACTGTCATCCACCACATCAACAACCTCCCCAATCTCTAATTCCACACAATCCGCAACAGAGACAGCTAGCACAACTGGACAGCCTCTTACAACATCAAATGCTCCTTCAACAACATCCACACCAACAACGATAGCAGCCACCACCTCAACAAATCCGACACAAACCACTACAACGCAGCCTGAAACATCCACAACTCTGTCGTCCACCACATCAACAACCTCCCCAACCTCTACTTCCACACAATCCCCAACAGAGACAGCTAGCACAACTGGACAGCCTCTAACAACATCAAATGCTCCTTCAACAACATCCACACCAACAACAATAGCAGCCACCACCTCAACAAATCCGACACAAACCACTACAACGCATCCTGAAACATCCACAACACTGTCGTCCACCCCATCAGCAATCTCCCCAACCTCTACTTCCACACAATCCACAACAGAGACAGCTACCACAACTGGACAGCCTCTTACAACATCAAATGCTCCTTCAACAACATCCACACCAACAACAATAGCAGCCACCACCTCAACAAATCCGACACAAACCACTACAACACAGCCTGAAACATCCACAACACTGTCGTCCACCCCATCAGCAATCTCCCCAACCTCTACTTCCACACAATCCGCAACAGAGACAACTACCACAACTGGACAGCCTCTTACAACATCAAATGCTCCTTCAACAACATCCACACCAACAACAATAGCAGCCACCACCTCAACAAATATGACACAAACCACTACAAGACAGCCTGAAACATCCACAACACGTTCATCCACCTCATCAACAACCTCCCCAACCTCTACTTCCACAATATCTGCAACAGAGAAAGCTAGCACAACTGGACAGCCTCTAACAACATCAAATGCTCCTTCAACAACATCCACACCAACAACAATAGCAGCCACCACCTCAACAAATCCGACACAAACCACTACAACACAGCCTGAAACATCCACAACACTGTCGTCCACTACATCAACAACCTCCCCAACCTCTACTTCCACACAATCCACAACAGAGACAGCTACCACAACTGGACATCCTCTTACAACATCAAATGCTCCTTCAACAACATCCACATCAAAAAGTAGTGCATTTATATCAACAACAACATCACAGAGCACTTCTACTGGAGCTTCAACAACACAAAAGGCTGCTCCCATTGAAAGACCAACATTTTCACAAATTACCAGCACAACTCAAGCACCATTTGAATCAACAAGTCTTGCTGAAACATCTACACCATCTTCCACAACAACTGCCGCAACATTGACAACAGCAGTGACTGTTCTCACCACAAGTTTGACAGAAACAACAACAGCAGCCCTCACGTCAACAAATCCGACACAAACCACAACAACGCAACCTGAAACATCCACAACACTGTCGTCCTCCACATCAACAACCTCCCCAACCTCTACTTCCACACAATCCGCAACAGAGACAGCTACCACTACTGGACAGCCTCTTACAACATCAAATGCTCCTTCAACAACATCCACACCAACAACAATAGCAGCCACCACCTCAACAAATCCGACACAAACCACTACAAGGCAGCCTGAAACATCCACAACACTGTCATCCACCACATCAATAACCTCCCCAACCTCTACTTCCACACAATCCGAAACAGAGACAGCTAGCACAACTGGACAGCCTCTAACAACATCAAATGCTCCTTCAACAACATCCACACCAACAACAATAGCAGCCACCACCTCAACAAATCCGACACAAACCACTACAAGGCAGCCTGAAACATCCACAACACTGTCATCCACCACATCAACAACCTCCCCAATCTCTAATTCCACACAATCCGCAACAGAGACAGCTAGCACAACTGGACAGCCTCTTACAACATCAAATGCTCCTTCAACAACATCCACACCAACAACGATAGCAGCCACCACCTCAACAAATCCGACACAAACCACTACAACGCAGCCTGAAACATCCACAACTCTGTCGTCCACCACATCAACAACCTCCCCAACCTCTACTTCCACACAATCCCCAACAGAGACAGCTAGCACAACTGGACAGCCTCTAACAACATCAAATGCTCCTTCAACAACATCCACACCAACAACAATAGCAGCCACCACCTCAACAAATCCGACACAAACCACTACAACGCATCCTGAAACATCCACAACACTGTCGTCCACCCCATCAGCAATCTCCCCAACCTCTACTTCCACACAATCCACAACAGAGACAGCTACCACAACTGGACAGCCTCTTACAACATCAAATGCTCCTTCAACAACATCCACACCAACAACAATAGCAGCCACCACCTCAACAAATCCGACACAAACCACTACAACACAGCCTGAAACATCCACAACACTGTCGTCCACCCCATCAGCAATCTCCCCAACCTCTACTTCCACACAATCCGCAACAGAGACAACTACCACAACTGGACAGCCTCTTACAACATCAAATGCTCCTTCAACAACATCCACACCAACAACAATAGCAGCCACCACCTCAACAAATATGACACAAACCACTACAAGACAGCCTGAAACATCCACAACACGTTCATCCACCTCATCAACAACCTCCCCAACCTCTACTTCCACAATATCTGCAACAGAGAAAGCTAGCACAACTGGACAGCCTCTAACAACATCAAATGCTCCTTCAACAACATCCACACCAACAACAATAGCAGCCACCACCTCAACAAATCCGACACAAACCACTACAACACAGCCTGAAACATCCACAACACTGTCGTCCACTACATCAACAACCTCCCCAACCTCTACTTCCACACAATCCACAACAGAGACAGCTACCACAACTGGACATCCTCTTACAACATCAAATGCTCCTTCAACAACATCCACATCAACAAGTAGTGCATTTGTCTCAACAACAACATCACAGAGCACTTCTACTGGAGCTTCAACAACACAAAAGGCTGCTCCCATTGAAAGACCAACATTTTCACAAATTACCAGCACAACTCAAGCACCATTTGAATCAACAAGTCTTGCTGAAACATCTACACCATCTTCCACAACAACTGCCGCAACATTGACAACAGCAGTGACTGTTCTCACCACAAGTTTGACAGAAACAACAACAGCAGCCCTCACGTCAACAAATCCGACACAAACCACAACAACGCAACCTGAAACATCCACAACACTGTCGTCCTCCACATCAACAACCTCCCCAACCTCTACTTCCACACAATCCGCAACAGAGACAGCTACCACTACTGGACAGCCTCTTACAACATCAAATGCTCCTTCAACAACATCCACACCAACAACAATAGCAGCCACAACCTCAACAAATCCGACACAAACCACTACAACAACAACATCACAGAGCACTTCTACTGGAGCTTCAACAACACAAAAGGCTGCTCCCATTGTAAGACCAACATTTTCACAAATTACCAGCACAACTCAAGCACCATTTGAATCAAGTCTTGCTGAAACATCTACACCATCTTCCACAACAACTGCCGCAACGTTGACAACAGCAGTTACTGTTCTCACCACAAGTTTGACAGAAACAACAATAGCAGCCCTCACGTCAACAAATCCGACACAAACCACTACAACGCAGCCTCAAACATCCACAACACTGTCGTCCACCCCATCAACAACCTCCCCAACCTTTACTTCCACGCAATCCGCAACAGAGACAGCTACCACAACTGGACAGCCTCTTACAACAACAAATGCTCCTTCAACAACATCAACACCAACAACAATAGCAGCCACCACCTCAACAAATCCGACACATACCACTACAAGGCAGCCTGAAACATCAGTAACACTGTCGTCCACCACATCAACAACCTCCCCAACCTCTACTTCCACACAATCCGCAAGAGAGACAGCTACCACAACTAGACTGCCTCTTACAACATCAAATGATCCTTCAACAACATCCACACCAACAACAATAGCAGCCACCACCTCAACAAATCCGACCCAAACCACTACAACGCAGCCTGAAACATCCACAACACTGTCGTCCACCTCATCAACAATCTCCCCAACCTCTACTTCCACACAATCCGCAACAGAGACAGCTACCACAACTGGACTGCCTCTTACAACATCAAATGCTCCTTCAACAACATCCACACCAACAACAATAGCAGACACCACCTCAACAAATCCGACACAAACCACTACAACGCAGCCTGAAACATCCACAACACTGTCATCCACCACATCAACAACCTCCCCAACCTCTACTTCCACACAATCCGCAACAGAGAATGCTAGCACAACTGGACAGCCTCTAACAACATCAAATGCTCCTTCAACAACATCCACACCAACAACAATAGCAGCCACCACCTCAACAAATCCGACACAAACCACTACAACGCAACCTGAAACATCCACAACACTGTCGTCCACCCCATCAACAATCTCCCCAACCTCTACTTCCACACAATCCGCAATAGAGACAGCTACCACAACTGGACAGCCTCTTACAACATCAAATGCTCCTTCAACAACATCCACACCAACAACAATAGCAGCCACCACCTCAACAAATCCGACACAAACCACTACAAGGCAGCCTGAAACATCCACAACACTGTCGTCCACCACATCAACAACCTCCCCAACCTCTATTTCCACACAATCCGCAACAGAGACAGCTACCACAACTGGACAGCCTCTTACAACATCAAATGCTCCTTCAACAACATCCACATCAACAAGTAGTGCATTTGTCTCAACAACAACATCACAGAGCACTTCTACTGGAGCTTCAACAACACAAAAGGCTGCTCCCATTGTAAGACCAACAATTTCACAAATTACCAGAACAACTCAAGCACCATTTGAATCAACAAGTCTTGCTGAAACATCTACACCATCTTCCACAACAACTGCCGCAACGTTGACAACAGCAGTGACTGTTCTCACCACAAGTTTGACAGAAACAACAATAGCAGCCTCCACCTCAACAAATCCGACACAAACCACAACAACGCAGCCTTTAACATCCACAACACTGTCGTCCACCCCAACACCAATCTCCCCAACCTCTACTTCCACACTATCCGCAACACAGACAGCTACCACAACTGGACAGCCTCCTACAACATCAAATGCTCCGTCAACAACATCCACACCAACAACAATAGCAGCCACCACCTCAACAAATCCGACACAAACCACTACAACGCAGCCTGAAACATCAGTAACACTGTCGTCCACCACATCAACAACCTCCCCAACCTCTACTTCCACACAATCCGCAAGAGAGACAGCTACCACAACTAGACTGCCTCTTACAACATCAAATGCTCCTTCAACAACATCCACACCAACAACAATAGCAGCCACCACCTCAACAAATCCGACACAAACCACTACAACGCAGCCTGAAACATCCACAACACTGTCGTCCACCCCATCAACAATCTCCCCAACCTCTACTTCCACACAATCCGCAACAGAGAATGCTAGCACAACTGGACAGCCTCTAACAACATCAAATGCTCCTTCAACAACATCCACACCAACAACAATAGCAGCCACCACCTCAACAAATCCGACACAAACCACTACAACGCAGCCTGAAACATCCACAACACTGTCGTCCACCCCATCAACAATCCCCCCAACCTCTACTTCCACACAATCCGCAACAGAGACAGCTACCACAACTGGACAGCCTCTTACAACATCAAATGCTCCTTCAACAACATCCACATCAACAAGTAGTGCATTTGTCTCAACAACAACATCACAGAGCACTTCTACTGGAGCTTCAACAACACAAAAGGCTGCTCCCATTGTAAGACCAACAATTTCACAAATTACCAGAACAACTCAAGCACCATTTGAATCAACAAGTGTTGCTGAAACATCTACACCATCTTCCACAACAACTGCCGCAACGTTGACAACAGCAGTGACTGTTCTCACCACAAGTTTGACAGAAACAACAATAGCAGCCTCCACCTCAACAAATCCGACACAAACCACAACAACGCAGCCTGAAACATCCACAACACTGTCGTCCACCCCAACACCAATCTCCCCAACCTCTACTTCCACACTATCCGCAACACAGACAGCTACCACAACTGGACAGCCTCCTACAACATCAAATGCTCCTTCAACAACATCCACACCAACAACAATAGCAGCCACCACCTCAACAAATCCGACACAAACCACTACAACGCAGCCTGAAACATCAGTAACACTGTTGTCCACCACATCAACAACCTCCCCAACCTCTACTTCCACACAATCCGCAAGAGAGACAGCTACCACAACTAGACTGCCTCTTACAACATCAAATGCTCCTTCAACAACATCCACACCAACAACAATAGCAGCCACCACCTCAACAAATCCGACACAAACCACTACAACGCAGCCTGAAACATCCACAACACTGTCGTCCACCCCAACAACAATCTCCCCAACCTCTACTTCCACACAATCCGCAACAGAGAATGCTAGCACAACTGGACAGCCTCTAACAACATCAAATGCTCCTTCAACAACATCCACACCAACAACAATAGCAGCCACCACCTCAACAAATCCGACACAAACCACTACAACGCAGCCTGAAACATCCACAACACTGTCGTCCACCCCATCAACAATCCCCCCAACCTCTACTTCCACACAATCCGCAACAGAGACAGCTACCACAACTGGACAGCCTCTTACAACATCAAATGCTCCTTCAACAACATCCACATCAACAAGTAGTGCATTTGTCTCAACAACAACATCACAGAGCACTTCTACTGGAGCTTCAACAACACAAAAGGCTGCTCCCATTGTAAGACCAACAATTTCACAAATTACCAGAACAACTCAAGCACCATTTGAATCAACAAGTGTTGCTGAAACATCTACACCATCTTCCACAACAACTGCCGCAACGTTGACAACAGCAGTGACTGTTCTCACCACAAGTTTGACAGAAACAACAATAGCAGCCTCCACCTCAACAAATCCGACACAAACCACAACAACGCAGCCTGAAACATCCACAACACTGTCGTCCACCCCAACACCAATCTCCCCAACCTCTACTTCCACACTATCCGCAACACAGACAGCTACCACAACTGGACAGCCTCCTACAACATCAAATGCTCCTTCAACAACATCCACACCAACAACAATAGCAGCCACCACCTCAACAAATCCGACACAAACCACTACAACGCAGCCTGAAACATCAGTAACACTGTCGTCCACCACATCAACAACCTCCCCAACCTCTACTTCCACACAATCCGCAAGAGAGACAGCTACCACAACTAGACTGCCTCTTACAACATCAAATGCTCCTTCAACAACATCCACACCAACAACAATAGCAGCCACCACCTCAACAAATCCGACACAAACCACTACAACGCAGCCTGAAACATCCACAACACTGTCGTCCACCCCATCAACAATCTCCCCAACCTCTACTTCCACACAATCCGCAACAGAGACAGCTACCACAACTGGACTGCCCCTTACAACATCAAATGCTCCTTCAACAACATCCACACCAACAACAATAGCAGCCTCCACCTCAACAAATCCGACACAAACCACTACAACGCAGCCTGAAACATCCACAACACTGTCGTCCACCCCATCAACAATCTCCCCAACTTCTACTTCCACACTATCCGCAACACAGACAGCTACCACAACTGGACAGCCTCTAACAACATCAAATGCTCCTTCAACAACATCCACACCAACAACAATAACAGCCACCACCTCAACAAATCCGACACAAACCACTACAAGGCAGCCTGAAACATCCACAACACTGTCATCCACCACATCAACAACCTCCCCAACCTCTACTTCCACACAATCCGCAACAGAGAATGCTAGCACAACTGGACAGCCTCTAACAACATCAAATGCTCCTTCAACAACATCCACACCAACAACAATAGCAGCCACCACCTCAACAAATCCGACACAAACCACTACAACGCAGCCTGAAACATCCACAACACTGTCGTCCACCCCATCGACAACCTCCCCAACCTCTACTTCCACACAATCCACAACAGAGACAACTACCACAACTGGACAGCCTCTAACAACATCAAATGCTCCTTCAACAACATCCACATCAACAAGTAGTGCATTTATCTCAACAACAACATCACAGAGCACTTCTACTGGAGCTTCAACAACACAAAAGGCTGCTCCCATTGTAAGACCAACATTTGGACGAGCCACCACCTCAACAAATCCGACACAAACCACTACAACGCAGCCTGAAACATCCACACCACTGTCATCCACCCCATCAACAACCACCCCAATCTCTACTTCCACACAATCCGCAACAGAGACAGCTACCTCAACAAATCCGACACAAACCACTACAAGGAAGCCTGAAACATCCACAACACTGTCGTCCACCCCAACAACAATCTCCCCAACCTCTTCTTCCACACAATCCGCAACAGAGACAGCTACCTCAACAAAACCGACACAAACCACTACAAGGAAGCCTGAAACATCCACAACACTGTCCTCCACCCCATCAACAACCTCCCCAACCTCTACTTCCACACAATCCGCAACAGAGACAACTACCACAACTGGAAAGCCTCTTACAACATCAAATGCTCCTTCAACAACATCCACACCAACAACAATAGCAGCCACCACCTCAACAATTCCGACACAAACCACTACAAGGCAGCCTGAAACATCCACAACACTGTCGTCCACCACATCAACAACCTCCCCAACCTCAACTTCCACACAATTCGCAACAGAGACAGCTAGCACAACTGGACAGCCTCTTACAACATCAAATGCTCCTTCAACAACATCCACATCAACAAGTAGTGCATTTATCTCAACAACAACATCAAGTGTTGGAACACATAGCACTTCTACTGGAGCTTCAACAACACAAAAGGCTGCTCCCATTGTAAGACCAACAATTTCACAATTTACCAGCACTACTCAAGCACCATTTCAATCAACAAGTCTTGCTGAAACATCTACCCCATCTTCCACAACAACTGCCGCAACGTTGACAACATTAGTGACTGTTCTCACCACAAGTTCGACAGAAACAACAATAGCAGCCTCCACCTCAACAAATCCTACACAAACTACCACTATGCATGCTGAAACTTCTACACCAATGACCCCGTCATCAACCTCCCCAACCCCTACCTTTACACAAACCACAACACAGATGAATTCTAATGCAGCTCCAAAAACAACAATAACAACACAAGAGACTTCTCCCATTGTCACAACAGTTTCACAAACTCCCAGCACAGCCCTACCACCTGTTCAAAGTACAAGTTTTGCTAAAACAACAAATGCTGCTCCAGTGCCCACAACCACTGGTTCCACAACATTAACGAATGCAGAAACCTCTAAACCGACTGTTACAATAGTCTCTCCAACCACTTCTTCCACTGTAAGCACAACCCCATCAACACCCGTGACAGAAATTACAATGACAACCAGATCTGATCACGCACTTACAATAACTACAATATCTCCAACGACACATGATAATACAACTACAAATACATCATTTGGATCATCTTTGACCATCCGCCCTGTCACTCGGTAAGCATGACGTCAAAAATGTTGGTGAGATTATTCCAGTCAATTAAGATTTGCATAAATGTTTTGCATAAAATAGCATACTTTCTATGGAAAGTAGTTTTTCTGACACAATTTGTTTTCCTGCTTTATCTGTTCAACAGATTTGGGTCTGTTGTAGTCGCCATCAGACTGATTTTCCAGCTCAACACCCCAGTCCCCTTAGAGAATGCTGTACTTGGTGCGGTCAACAGACAACTGGCTCGTCGCTTCAGAATCCGGACAATCTTCAGAATTCAGAGATCCACTCAAACCACCTACGAGAGTGCACTATATACCAGTCAGTAACACCATGTATCCTAAACACTTGAAGCATGCTTTGTAGACTTAATCCCTCAAATGTCATTTTTAAATAGAATATTTTTTCCACCTGATAAATTGATAAATATTCATATTACATTGTGTGTGACCCTTAAATATCTGGTATAAGACCTGGAGGGGGTAGATTATCTACATTGGCTACAATTGTAAAACATTTCTCAATAATGTTGAAAGTCCACACTAACATCTCTCTCGTTTTACTCATTTCAGAACTTTCCAGGACTTCGTTTGCTGTTGACCTTGATTTCAGAATATCTAATGTCACTATGGAGGAGAGACGGCCACTCAGAGAGACAATCACATTCACCATGGAGACCTTCGACCAGATACAGAGTGCAATTAACAGCCTGGTAAGAATCATTTCACCACCTACCAACTGACGGTAGTCAGGAACAACAGAAACGCTCACCAAACAATGATTCATGGCTTGTTTGCTGATTAATCAGACAGTAAAGTAAAACAAATAAATGCTAATGTTATGCGTTGTCCCTTTTCAGATGGATTTTATTCTCCTCAAACCAGGAGCCAAACCATTTGTATTTCCCAATGCAAACTTCACGTGAGTACAAGCTTTCATGGCCCACCAAAACAAATCAAGATGTGCCCACTATTTGAAAAAAGTGGCACTTGTGAGCTAGACCCGGACCTGAAAATGTCGTACTATGTCAGCCTCCTTACGCCACATGCACGTCACATGCATGCACCCAAGCTTGTGTTGGAACCTCATTGGGCATCTCTGTGTGCGTCATAAGTGCTGCATACAACTCCAGCAGACCAAAAGTTCAATTCTAATTAGGGGTTGCTTGAAATAAAATAATTGAGACTTAAGAGGAATGAAGGTTGGGGAAACATATTAACATAACATATATATTATAATAATACATATTATTATTATTAGGTTCAACAAAAGGATCCTGTAACAAAGGATTATTTAAAATTAACAAAACAAGTTTAAATATTGTTGTTTTTCTACACCAATTCCACAATTTAACCCTAATTATATCCAATCTTACTTTTATAGTGTTGTTGACAATGTGATACGAGCGGACGTGATGTATATCTACAAAGAAGAAGATATCTCCCTCCCCAGCTCCTTTTTGGAGGAAATCCTAAAAGTCTCAGGTACAGTACGCTTGCTATATTGTATATATATAAATTATTGCCTTTTCAATGAAATATTTGGAACATTTGGTACAGAGTGACTTACCAATGCGTAGTCTTTCTCCAACTGACTGACTCCCAGAATGTTCACATCCCAAGACTCCATCCCTATGGCATCGTTTGTGACATCACATCATTGTGACATCACACTGTTCTTGAGCCTGTGAATATCTATATTGTAATCATTGATAGTACAAATAAAAAGGGTTTTACATTTCTCCATAATATGAGAATTTTCAGATAATTTACATTTTTGCCATTTAGCAAACGCCTTATTCCAAAGCGATTTACAATCGATACATTTGACTAAGCAAGTGAATCATCCATCCAACAGTTGTAGCAGGAAGAGTAATCTAGCTCAGGCCAGGGGCCATTGGCAGTCATCATGATAGAAGAAAGAAAGAAAGACTCTATTTAAACTCTATTTTAAAGACTATTTATGTTTTTTTATGACTTTATTGGATTTTAATCTGAAGATTGAGTTGTAATTTCTAAATGGTGAAACCAACATGCACACAAATACAAGATGAGAATCTGTACTTTAACCTCATCATAATTGTTTGATCAGACACTGTATATAATTGGCATATTTCAAGTCAATCATTCATTTCAAATCCCATGTATTCCAGGTCTCCTGACAACCACTGTTGCCCCAACTACCAGCCAGCAGACGTCAGTCCTTCCTCCCCTCTTACTTACCACTCCTTTGAACGCCACAAGTAGCCAGAATGGCGGCTTTCCTGCCTGGGCGCTTGCCATTATCATTCCTTGTGGCATTGCCATACTTCTCGTTCCACTCTGGATCGCGTTATGTGTAAGTATAGGCTTGTGTCTACTTGGGTGTAGAGTTAAACGTGTTATATCTCTCCTATCTTACATATTTTACGTTAATTATATTTTAAGTTAATTAGGCTGTTTGTCTATGTTTGTTTTGCAGTGCATGTTCTGTGGTTGCTGTGCAGCTATCCGCAGGCGTTGGCGCAGACACAGACGTGGACACTATAATGTCCATCACACCACCAGAAACAGCCTCTGGTGATACTATAATGTCCATCACACCACCAGAAACTGCCTCTGGTGATACTATAATGTCCATCACACCACCAGAAACAGCCTCTGGTGAGAACACCTGCTGGGAACTGCATGATCTAATATCTACTCAACACCCATCTACAATCAATGGGACAATCAATACATGGACAAGATAATCATATAGAATGTAGGGCTACTTTAAATGTATGATTTTAATCTATATATCATCATATAATCATGGTGACTTGGCTGATATTTTCATTGTAACAAAATAACTGTTTTAAAAGTTAAAACACTTTTAGTAAAATATTTTTATAGGTTAATGTGCTACTTTTTACATACCTTTTTGGACAGAGAACATGTATTCATTATGTCAAGTTGTGTGGCCTCAAGTATGTTCATGTGTATATATAAAGTCACTTATTTAATCAATGTATCAACTTATATTATTATATTACATACAAAAATAAATAAAAAAACTTTCTTAGGGACATGTGAAGCATCTTTAGCTCATTGTATTCTTCAGTCTTCAAAGCACTTGTTTCTTTATTATATAAAAGCTTCCTATTCAACCAAGATTTAGTATCAACTTAAAATATCAACAAGTACTATAGCAGATTATTCACATGCATATGAATAAACAATGTCAATTCATTCAACCTTTTTGTATTCTTGGTGGCATTACCACTGTGCCCAATGGAATGTATTACTGTATTATTATTAAATATACATTAATAAACACAATCGACTCAATGTGTGTTTTTATTGAAATGTACTGCTCCAGTAAACACACACCACCCACACAATACAACCTGTGTTACTCTCCTCGATATCAGAACCTCAGAGCCGGTACAAAATGTCATCCAGACAATGAACATCTGAAATAGTAACAACATTATTAAGTCACTTATTATGTAACCAACAACCCACGTTAGACATGTTTTCTATATTTGTATGAAAAAGCATATAATTACATGGTTGCATATAATTGGATGTGTTCTGACTTGAGAGTAGTATCAGTAAATGATCTCATCATGTTGTCATGGATGGTGGTAACAAGCCCTTACCTAGAGTTTGCTGCAGCTCAAGAACCAGGGAGTAGAATCCGTCGTATCAGTCATCAAGCGTGCCAAATGTCCCTTGTTCGGTCATCTAATAGTGAGCTAACTTTTAACTAAATAAATATTCAAAGTTGTGTCGAAAAGTGTGTTTATTTGTACTTTGAAAGTGACATGTGGCAAGCTTGACGACGGACCACCACCCTCCCAGAATGTTTTTTTTAAATAGTCGACCTAATATTCTTGTCAAAACACCTCGTCAACACCTGATTCAGCCTGATGATGTCAGCGCAGGTTTTAGGTAGGCTGCGTCTTCATATATGGCCTGTAGGTGGCGCCAGATACCCAATGATGTCAGCGCAGGAGGTTTTTGGTAGGCTGCGTCCAGGGCCTAGATAGAACCTAGGATAAGCTAGAACTGGATAAGCAACAAACTACAAATATTGAGAGTTGTAAACAAATGCATTCAAGCTGATTTCAGCCAACATTTTTCCACAGAAAACTGTCAAAACCAACCATTATCTTTAAAGCAGGTCAGCTCTTCACTGTTCGCACACACTCAATGGTCACCATGTTATCCTGGATTGCCCGGTGTACCACCCACCCAACGGGATGCATGATCTGTTGGTATTAGATGACGAGACGAGGATGTGGCTTCTGGAGGGGTGTCCAGAAATATAGCCCGGGTGATTCCCTCAACCAGGTCTCGGGGTGGTAAAAGGGTAGCCCCTCGGCCCCGAGCCTGGTGGAGTGGAGAGGAAAACAACAACCCATACGCCGAAGAAGAATGGTCAACATGTCACATGTTTTCTGGGAGTTCTTTTTTCTCTCAATGTCACAAGGCCTACCTGGCAATGTGAGCAAGCCATCCTCTTGGGAAGATAGTCCACCTGTGCTAATTATGCAATCTCATTTTTCTTGAGCAAAACAGTGCACAAAGTGGTTCAGAAATATTTCAAAAGAGGGGATGAGACATAATCCAATGGGATGTTTGAATTCTGCAGTCAGTCCTTATAGCACACATGCCTCGTGAAACTTTTACTTTAAAAAGAGAGCAATATGGTACAATTACCTTAAAGCTTCTCACCCCTTATTTACAGATTTCCAATGCCTTTATGGCTGCATCTATTTTGTATAAATTCTACATAACACTTCATAAGAAAAAGTGACCCCAAAAAAGACAGAGCTCTAGAATGAACGACTTAACTCCATACCACCATTTGCAGAGCTCTTTTGAAGTCAGAGGAAGCAGTTGTGCTACCAGTTTGTATTCTTATCCAATTTGTTGAATAATTACGTATAGATTGTGTTATGTCAGTCCAGTAATTTGCTAACGTCTCAGTCTGGGACACAGATGGTCTCCCTGATGAAATCTAGACTTATCTGAAGTTAATTGGCTCTGATCTTGTCCGTCTGCTTTTTTTTTATTTTACTGGCCACACTGACATGACTCATCGAAACCAATCAAAATCATGACTCATCAAAACCAAATTAAGTTAGTCGTTCTTTAGATGGTCTGTATGTTTCTCATCTTATCTGGTTTTGACGAGTCTGTCAGTGTTCCACAGTCAAACTCTTCTAAACCAGATGTGACGGCCTCCATGTTTCCCTGTTGGGATGTGATTGTGATTGTGTATGAGAATTTCACAGGTGCGTCGAAAACCCAAACCACTGGTTTATCCAGGTGAATATATATCACAACATGTATGATTCTTCTTTTCACATGCTAGGACTAAATATTGCTATATTGTTCCCAGCAGTGGATCAACATTCTTCATGTAAGAGTTAGGGCTAGCCAACTAAGGGGAGAGGAGGGAGGATGGGGGGAGCGTGCGAGGGGAGACATGGAATGGCTTTCACGGAGTTAACATTTTCATGGCGTTTCTTAACAAATCCAAGCAACCCAGCAACTACAGTAAGGTATTTGGGCTACATACCGCAAGCCAGAGCTTTTTAGTTTTTTGCCCAGCCACCCCCTGTATATATACAGAATATATACAGTATTATTATTTGGTATTATTTCTGGTGTAGGCCTACATGCTAAGAATTGTTTTGAGGGGGAGGCGGATCTGCCAGTGTTGGTGTCTCTAAGACAAACAGGTAAAAACTGCACACCACTACTACTACTACTACTACTACTACTACTACTACACTATGGGTGCATTCGTAAAGTCGCTCTGGAAATCTGATCAGCACTCGAATGGAATGCCTCTTGTCCAATCAAATTACTTGATGAACCTTTATGACGTTGAACCCAGTGTGCGCTCCGGCACTCTCAGAGCGAATTTACGAACGCACCCTATTGCTGGTGTTTATGTTATCATAATATTTATGACACTATGTCATTCCTGGCCAGCTGGTGTTGCTGTCCTCTCCAGCAGCATTAGCGCATCAATTTGTTTTCATCAGGGAAAGGGAGCTCGATTTCATTAGCTTGTGAAAGGCCACAGTCAACTATATCCACAACATTAATGCCACTCTTGTCTTGACACAACATTTACATTACATTTTTTGGCATTTAGCAGACGCCTTATTCCAAAGCGACTTACAATCGATACATTTGACTAAGCAAGTGAATCATCCATCCACCAGTCACAGCAGGAAGAGTAATCTAGCTCAGGCCAGGGGCCATTGGCAGTCGTCGTGATAGAAGAAGAAAGATGTTGCACATACAGGATGACCTGTCCTGGAAGATCAAGACAGCAGCCATCATCAAGAAGGCACAACAGCGGCTCTACTTCCTGAGAGTCCTCAGGAAAGACCACATCGGACAGGAGATGCTGGTGACCTTCTACCGCTGCGCAGTGGAGAGCATCCTCACCTACTGCATCTGCCAGGGCCGCTTGGGAGATATGCGAGGCCCTGTGCGAAGTCAGATTTGCGAGGCCTTTTATAATGATGTAGGCTACTATTATAACCGCGCGACACGCACGCACCGATATATTGCAAGAAATGCGCTCACATGCTGTGCTGATAGACAATAGAATATCTACTTATTTAGATAGTTTACAACCATGTTTGTTTCATTTCAAACCTTTTATACTCGTAAAGGATTAGGATTTAGGATAAAGCAGTCATCATACCCAACATTAAATATGCACAAGCCATTATTGACATGAATAGAGATGTTACTCACCACCATGTAGGCCTATCCTTTATGTTGAAAAGCTTACAGCAAAAGCAAAAAGACATGTCCCGTTTTTGAGAGTTTTTTCCCCATTTGGTAGTTTTCTGAGAAATAAAGTTTCACTAAAGTTTCTGTTCTCATTATTTTTAGGATAACTAAATCCAGGTTTCATCTTTGGGGGACCTCTTCTAATGATCACATCTGTAACTGTAGAGTCCATATGTACTGGCCAATTACCAGGATCATCATACATGACATATCTGACACCGTAGGCTCGTCTTGCGTTCCATCACCTGTGGCTGCGTCCATGTCGATGTCACTCTCAGCCCTGCTGCTGCTGCTCTGAGTAGCTCCATCTTCCGCCTCCGTGTCCTCTACTTCGCCACTCCTGACTATCATCACCTGGGGCTGGGCAGCCCCACTGCTGCCGGTGTAGCAGTTGTCCTCCTCCACCTCCGAGACATCATCTTTGCCTCTCAGGGGGGGCTGTGCCGCGCTACTACTAGCATGGCTAGTGCTAGCAGTAACGTTAGCTTCTTCGGTGCTAACGGGAGCCTCACTTGTTTTTAGAAATTGTTCGAACGAACCTCTAAGCGAGGCCCTGAAGCCTTCCTTTCTTTTATTTTTATTTATTTTTTCAGCACCCGATTCAAATTTTCTTCCTCGGTCTCGTTCCCTCAGCATTTTGTACGTTGCACTAAGCAGTCACTATGCACAACAAGTGTCAACGCACGCCCAAAATTCACGTTTCACGTAAGGTGTCATAGGGGGAAATAACTTTTTTTTTTGCCTGTTTTCATGGCTAACAGAGCTAACTCACTGTAGCTATAGTAACATCATCACCATAGAAACCAGCCAGGCTGTGCTAGCTAGCCTAGTTAGCTTCTCAACACTTGGCTAGAACAGTTTGGGAAAAAGGTTTTATCTGACAGACTTTAATGGTCAGTCTTACCTGTAACTGCCTCCATCGTCAACACCGTTGTGTAGTATAACAGTTTAAAACGTTCAAAGTAACATATAAACATATAAAACTATATGAATATAGAATTGAATTGAAGTCCTTTATGTTGTGTGTCTTTAATCCCCGCGGTGAAACTGTCATATCGGCTCGCGCTGGCGCTGCGCAAAGCCCGCCAAAGCAGCCTGTAAACAGGGTTGCCAGATGGGATTGACATATTCCTGCCTAACCACAGTGTAAAAACCACTAAATCCATAAATAAATAAAAAGCCCAAAACCTTAGATTATCAGAAAAACTCTAATTACTATTGGGCAGGTGCCCAAATGCTCCCCCCCCCCCCCAGCCCAGTGTGATCAAAAGTAGCCCCATTACATGGTAACCCGCCCCACCTGGCAACCTTGGTCTCGCGGTCTATCGCGAGATTGTGTTACTGTAGAGCAGACCTGTTACTGTTACAGACCCTTGTACTTTCCTGACGTAAAAAAGAAAAAGCTAGCTAGCTATACACAATTACATTACTCTGAGGTACTTTTGCTAGAGGTGTTTTTTGTCCTGTGATAGGCTACCTGCGTCAGTACCACGGACAGCTCCAAGTACGACATTCAGCTCTATGTCAATACAACCCAACTTGTGTCCTCAATAAGTTTATTAAAGCCACTAGCAGATGTGGACAAATTAAGCTAGCTAGCTATACTTACCCATAATTGATGATTGTCGTAAGAGAATATAGGTCCTGATTCAAAAATTCCCGCTATGAACGTCTCTAATAACCGCGCGCTCCTCGCGCTCGGTGGAGCGGGTAGAACGTGACGTTGACGCAACGCTAGGTGGAGCCATATAAATCATATAAGGACTGTTGCTAAGAATCTCCCTGTCCTCACAGTCTACAGGTATGCTAGATTTTAGATATATGATTGACTATGAGTATCACATGTGTGAACATTTAGAAATGTATTAAAGGCAAAAATAATAATATGGTCCCTTGCCTGGCGCTTTGGAGGGCCTCGCCAGCCAGGGCACACAACATTTTTTATTTTTTTTACCCTCCAAAGCGCGAGGCCCTGTGCCACCGCCCCAGCTAGCCCCCCCTAAAAGCGGCCCTGGCATCTGCGTGTGGTTCTCCAGCTGCACAGCCGCAGAGAGGAATGCGCTACAGAGAGTCGTGAGATCGGCCCAGAAGATCACCGGCGCCCCCCTCCCCTCTCTGGAAGAGCTGTACAACACACGCTGCCTCAGGAAGGCCTCCAAGATCTCCAGAGACCCATCCCACCCTGGGTACGAACACTTTGCTCGGTTGTCCTCGGACAGTCGGTTCAGGACCATGTTCGCAAGGACAAACAGACTGAAGCTCAGCTTCTACCCCAGGGCCATTCAGGCCCTGAACACAGCAAAGACCTAGGTTCTAGGCCCTGGACAATCTAGACAATTTGATGGCAGCTACTAGATTGAAATCAAGTGCAACACTGAAACCCAACTGTGAACATTTCAAACCTGCAAACTGCGACACTTTAAATGAATGTGCAATAACACTATGTGCAATATGACAACCCTCGGGTACATAAGGTTCAGAGATAGGAACTGTTAGAATAGGTATAGCATAGCATAGAGTACAGCACCGTGTTTTATTTGTATAGTATAGTAGTGCATAGTGTACATAGCCTTTATTTATGTAAACCAGCTCTTTTCCCTTCTTGTTTTTAGTTTTTTTTTTTCCTAGCACCAGGGGAGCCCCCCCCTCACAAATTTCGTTGTTTGGTACCTGTACTATATCAATGACAATAAAGACCATTCATTGGTCATCGTGAACTGCACCAACTCAGTCACCGTGGACAAACGGGTCCGGGTCTACCCCAACACGAAGCCATGGATGACTGGGAAGGTCCAAAAACTGATCAATGAGAGGGACAACGCCTTCTTCGCAGGGAAGGGCACACTGCTGTACAGCACCACCAGGGCTAACCTAAAGCGCGGCATCAAAGAGGCCAAGGCAGACCACAGAGAGAAGATTGAGGAATGCTTCCTGAGCAACGACTCCAGGCGGATGTGGCAGGGGGTTCAGCACATGACAAACTTCAGAGCCAACAGGCTCACAGCCGCAGAGTACGACCCCCTGCTGGCGGAAAAGCTGAACTCCTTCTACGCCCGGTTCGACGAGGGGCGAACGGAGGTAACCACAACACAAACATCACTCTCTCCAGCTCTCAGCAGCCTCACCCTCACAGAGCATGAAGTGAGACGCGTGCTGAAGGCGGTGGACCCCAGGAAAGCCTCAGGGCCGGATGGCGTCCTGGGACGGGTGCTGAGGGACTGCGCCGACCAGCTGGCCGGGGTTTTCACCAACATCTTCAACCAGTCCCTGTCCCAGGCCACCATCCCACCCTGCCTGAAAACCTCAACTATCATCCCAGTCCCGAAGAAAAGCACGGTGAGCTGCCTAAACGACTACCGCCCGGTGGCACTCACACCAATCATCATGAAGTGCTTCGAGAAACTAGTCCGGGCCCACATACTCACACGCCTCCCGCCCAACCTGGATCCATACCAGTTCGCCTACAGAGCCCACAGGTCCACAGAGGACGCCATCGCGACGACTCTCCACGCCACTCTATCCCACCTGGAGAGGGGAAACAGCTACGCGAGACTGCTCTTTGTGGACTTCAGCTCTGCCTTCAACACCATCCTTCCAGACAGGCTAGTGACCAAACTACTAGAACTGGGACTATCACACTCTATATGTGCATGGATCAAGGACTTCCTGACCGACCGCCCCCAGAGGGTGCGGGTGGGCTCCCACACCTCCACAGCCCTCAGACTCAGCACTGGGTCCCCCCAGGGCTGCGTGCTAAGCCCCATCCTCTACAACCTCTACACCTACGACTTCACCCCCGTCCACCCCAGCAACTCCATCGTAAAGTTTGCAGACGACACCACCGTGGTGGGCTGCATCTCGGGGGGGGACGAGGCGGCGTACAGGGATGAGGTAGAGCAACTGAGCAAGCTGTGCAAGGTTAACAACCTGCTGCTGAACAAGTCAAAGACCCAGGAAATCATCGTGGACTTCAGGAGGAAAAAGTCCGAGATCCAGCCCCTGCTCATCGACGGAGAGAGCGTGGAGAGAGTCTCAACCCTCCGATTCCTGGGGGTGCACATACAGGATGACCTGTCCTGGAAGAACAACACAACAGCCACCATCAAGAAGGCACAACAGCGGCTCTACATCCTGAGAGTCCTCAGGAAGGAACACATCAAGCAGGAGATAATGGTGGCCTACTACCGCGGCGCAGTGGAGAGCATCCTCACCTACGGCATCTGCAACTGGTTCTCCAGCTGCACAACCGCGGAGAGAAATGCGCTACAGAGAGTCGTGAGAACAGCCCAGAAGATCACCGGCGCCCCCCTCCCCTCTCTGGAAGAGCTGTACAACACACGCTGTCTCAGGAAGGCCTCCAAGATCTCCAGAGACCCAACCCACCCTGGGTACAAACACTTTACCCGGCTGCCCTCGAAAAGGCGGTACAGGACCATGGCCGCAAGGACAAACAGACTGAAGCACAGCTTCTACCTCAGGGCCATCCAGGCCCTGAACACAGCAAAGTCCTAGGTTCTGGGCCCTGGACAGTCTGGACGGATTGATGGCAGCTGCTGGACTGAAAAAATCAGGTGTAGTGCTGAGGCACAAATATGTACATTTCTAGCCTGCAAACTGCGACACTTCAAAAGAATGTGCAATAACAACCCTAGTCGTCTATCTGTACAGTATAGTATAGTGGATAGTGTACATAGCCTTTATTTATGTAAACCAGCTCCTTCCCTTCTTTGTTTCTTCTTTTCTTTCCTAGCACCAGGGGAGCCACCCCTCCTAAATTTCGTTGTTTGGTACCTGTACTGTAGCAATGACAATAAAGACCATTCATCATTCATTCATCATCATTCATTCATTCATCATTCATTCATTCATTCATTCATTCATGTTTACAACTACCACCTCTAGTGTAATTGGTGTTGAGACGATTCTATCAATTTCAGTCATGGACTATACTAGGTCTACACATATATTTATACTAATAAATAAATAGTAAATATATTAATAATAATAATAACAACAACAAAACAACAACAAAAACAATAATAATATCAGATACATATAATATATATGTATATATAGCCTACATACTGTATATTTATACTAACAAATACATAAGAAATATATGAAAGTATAATAATAATAATAATAATAATAATAATAATAATAATAATAAATAAATATATTTATGCTAGGCCTATAAATGGCCGTTTCGATAGGTTCCTGGAAAAGATGTGCAGTTCATTCTCCCAGCAGCTCTCCCCGCCCCTCCTACCAGCCGCTGTCAGGGCGCAGTGGGACGGTCCAACACCAGGCAGCTACCCGGCAGTACAGACACTCTTTCACCTAACCTACATCCGACTAAACTCTACCGATCAGCGACAATATGATACAGTCCTTGATGGAGGATTTCGGAGCTGTCAGGATTGATTGATACCGACTGCCGTTGCTTAATCTATCATAGGCTATAGATGTGTTTAGTTTCCGTCGTAGCCTACGATTGCTTTCCTTTTGTCACTTCGCGTTTTTTTTACGTGCTGCTCTCAGCCTCGACACAGGATCACTCCATCGATATTCCTTGTTGCCATAATTGGTATTGAGGAATAAGTTGTGCGCAGTAAGTCAGGGATTTCTCTCTCTTATTATTTTACTTGGGAATTGTGTAACCCTGCTGTAACTATAGACTATCATCGGGCTATCCTATTAAGATGGATTAGAATACAAATGGGTCTTTTGTTTTGTGTTGTAAAGTTGAACACATCCTACAGTAGGATTAGTGCGTTTTGAATTTGTTTACAAACATCACAAGTCGGTTACATTCAAGACATTAAATATTATGATCGGTGTTATGATATTGTCAGAATGGTGAGCGCGGCATGCGTATTAATGTTGATTAACCCAAAACTGGGTGAAGTCCTTTAGTAGGTGTGCCACGTTAATGTGACTATGTGCTACAATATAAACGATCATGTACAAAACAATTTATTTGTATTCATCTCAGTGTGTAGAAAATGGCAACTGCTCTGAGTGGCCGAGCCCCGGGTGGTCGTGGCCCGACCCAGCGCAAAGGCAACAGGATCTTAGGCATCATCGACGCCATCCAGGACGCCGTCGGACCTCCCAAACAAGCCGCGGCTGACCGCAGGACGGTGGAGAAAACATGGAAACTTATGGACAAAGTTGTGAGTTTTAAAGGCACATCGTGACGTTAGAATTATAAGGTTCTATCTCCATTTTTGTCAAAATTGAGTTATTTTTTCATACTCTGATCCATTAGGTGTTTATTAATGCCTGTGTGGTGTTATTTTTAAAATGTTTACATTTTTGAGTTAGTAATTCATAAAATACAAAGGTTCCATCTCACAAAACATAATGGAATGTAAAAACTTTGACGCTCAATATCTCTGAACTGCCCTAAACGGAGATAGAACCGTATCATTCTAAGGTCACGACATTCTGTAATGTTCTGCTGTGGTCAGTTAAATACATGATGTATGACGGACCCGTTGATTCGCAAGTAATATGAATAGGTCTACATGTCTGAGTACTACTACATGTAGGAGTGACTTCACTTTTTTAGCACACTTAATTGTTTGTAAACAATGTATATGTTAACCAACAATGTATAGCTTTGGAAAAATGTTCAAGACTGTAATGTTCATATTTTGGATTGTTAAGTTCAGTTGAATTTGATAGTGTTCTTCACAGCTCTCAACTAGACCCTACACCAAAATATCCTGTCTATATGCCATTTGGCTGAAAAACGAATGAAGGATTGCACTTTTAGCTGCGTTCATTCCACATCTGGTTTCCCCAGAAGTGACCTAGTCTATGCAAAAGCCTAAACACCACCCCACCCCACCCCCTCTACCCCACCCCACCCCCTCTACCCCACCCCACCCCACCCCCTCTACCCCTCACGCCTATTTCCAAAATGGTTGACAGACAACCATCATTGTGAGGCAATTAACAGAACTGTCAGGAGGGCAACTATTAACACGCTGCTTCTCCTCAGGTTCGTCTGTGTCAGAACCCGAGGCTACAGCTGAAAAACAGCCCCCCGTACATATTGGATATTTTACCTGACACGTACCAGCACCTGCGGCTAATATTGTGCAAATACGAGGAGAACCAGAGACTGACTCAGCTCAGCGAGAACGAGTACTTTAAGGTGTACATCGATAGCCTGATGAAGAAATCGAAACGGGCCATCCGGCTCTTCAAGGAAGGCAAAGAGAGGATGTACGAGGAACAGTCTCAGGACAGGTAAGAACAAAGATCTTGCCACAATAACCACACGTTACATCAGCGTCTTTGCCAAGCCAATCATGATGAGGCCATGATAAGGCCCTGGTAGCCTTGAAATGAGTGATTTCACAATGTTATATGTGGTCCTCTGTGGCTCAGTTGGTAGAGCATGGCGCTAACAACACTTAGGTTGTGGGTTTGATTCCCACTGGGACCATAATATACAGAAACATTTATGCACTCACTCCAGTAAGTCTGAGTGATGTAAGTCACTTTGGATAAAAGCGTCAGCTAAATGGCATTTATTATTATATGTTATATGTATATATATATATATATATATATATATATATATATATATATATATATATATATATATATGCATGCTAGACCTACCTTGTTAGCTTGTTATCTACAGATTGACATTGCTCAAACTCGTAGCATTGTCAGCTAATACCCTTGGGAAGGGAAAGTCTATCCAGCGGCTTGAGCTAGACTACATTTTATTATTATTTTATAGCACTAAACCTCTTAATAGGGGCGGCTGTGGCACAAGAGGTAGAGCTGGCTATCCCCGGTTGGCCACATGTCGAGTTGTCCTTGGGCAAGACACTGAAAATTGCTCCCAATGATGAGCGGGGCCGGCGCCTCCCTCGCCATTGGTGTGTGAATGTGTGAATGAGAGGCCGTTGTAAAGTGCTTTGGCATAAAGCGCTGTATAAGTCAGTCCATTTACCTTTTAATATGAATCTCCGAAAACTGGATAAAAGCACAGGGTTAGGAGGCAGCCCCGATGGAGATGAGAACTGAAGTGGGTGAGAGGTTTGACCACTACACTGGGGTGGCTGAGAGGACACAGTGTTAGCCGTAGCATTATTATTAACATTAACATTAGCATTAGCATTAGCATTAGGGTGACTGAGAGGACACTGTGGTAGTTTTCACTCTGGGCCACCCTGTGACAGTCTGCCACCCACAGTTGTGTCTGCAAGCTATGACAAATGTGACGGAGGTACTGGTTAATGGTCTGCCACCATCTGGCCTGTCACCCTAATTTACATCACCATGACGATCTCCTCTGCTGTGCTCAAGGGCACCAGACTGACTAAGGGACCACGTTGGAAGAGAGAGAAGAATAAACAAAATAATATTATAATAATATTGTGCCTTCGGAAAATGTTCAGATCCCTTCACCTTTTCCACATTTTGTTGTGTTATTGATTCAATTTAAAATTTATTAAATAAATAAAAAAAATATAAGATTTGCCATCAATCCACACAATACCCTAGCCTAGAATGACAAAGCAAAAACACGTTTTTAAAAATTATTATTTGATTTCAGTACATTTATTAGAATTGGAATACGGAAATACCTTGTGCATAAGTATTCAGACCCTTTTCTATGACGCTCTTAAAACGAGCTAAAATGCAGAAAATGTCATCCACAAATCACTCAATAAGGTGATTGAATCCATCTTAATGTAAGTATAATAGTATTTTAGAATATCTTTGTTTTTATAGGATTAATAGGATTGGCATAGGAATCAGTTACACACTGTGTAGATTAGGATGTCACTACAAACTCAGCAAATTTCATACATTTGTCTTGATCCTGACACACTTGAACCCAGTCCACCCTGCCAGTGACAAACCCATAACTCGATGCAGCTACCACTATTCTTCACACAAAAATCTAGTGTGGAAACTGCATTGCATGTGCTGTATTTGCACTAAATGTAATGCTTTGTAGTAAAACCAAATAAACACATTTCCAGCCACATTCTTTGCTGTATCACTTGAATTCGTAGAAATGATAAATGATGGATATGACATGATTTTTTCCCCATTAATGGATACTTTTTGGTCACTTGTAGAATGACTGAGATGTCCTATAGACTGTGCTTTTTCCTCTCCACCATTCAACTCTGTAGATTTGTGTAAGTCTCCCCAGGCCTCAGGGTCGCATTCCTGAGCAGTTTTGTTCCTCTCCATTTGCTCAGTTTGTAATGACAACCTGATCCACACAGTGTGTAGTTGATTCCTATGCAAATCAGAGACCCTATAAAAACAAAGATATTAATTCCAAAATTACATGAACTTATTACATTATTACATTACATGAAACAACTTATTGAGTGTGTATGGATTGATGGCAAATCATTTACGTTTTAAATCGACAAAATGTGGAAAAAGTGAAGGGGTCTGTTTACTTTCCAAAGGCACTGTATATATCTCAGACTATACACAGATGACACAGGCCCTGTCCAGAAACACATGTGAACTCAGAACCCATGTGAACCCTTGTCCACTGAGAGTGATCTGACGAGAAAACAAAAGCTTCCACATAGATAAAATCATCAATACATTAACAGCACACATAGAATTGGGTATAAAAATGCTGTGAGGCCTGTTTGCCTATGAGTATGGTTATCCTGAGATTGTATAAACCAAGGTAGTCCAGGCTGGCAGGACGTCAGAGATACCCACATGTTGGCACGTTGCCTTGTTTTTGCGTACCTTTTCGGCCACTCTGTAAATCAAAGTGGTGTTTTGTCTCTCTCCTTCTGTACTTGAAAGAAGTCACGTTCGCTTCATGTTTTTTCGAACACTTTGTCGCCGACATGAAAGGAGGAACAGGATAAGTGATCTCCTAGGAGAGAGGCATCGCTCAGATGGGGGCAGGTGTTTACTTTAAGTGTGTAGCAGCAGCCACACCGGCAAACATCCTGTTGAGGAGTAGACCTAACTCCTAATGGCAGACTATCAAAATGTCGAGCCTCGAGCAAGTTACAGCAAAGCTCCCAACAAGCCCAGTTTCACACCTGGTTAGTGCCAGACCGCTGTTCAATCATGCCCCAGTCTGGCCACAGCAAACATGTTAATTGCAAAGAAGAGGCTAAAAGGTCAGAAGTGCTTCACACACTAGTTTGCTGCTTGTTGTGTACTCAGTGAATCAGAACGGCGTGATCGACTGTGTCTGGCCAGCTCCATGTAAAAGGACCTTTGTGGACCAAAATGTGAAAGTCATAAGAGCATATCACATTAGGTGTCTAATGAGAGCGAAGAGTATCTTTTTGGGGGGGATATGAACTGAAGTCAGAAACATTTCTCAACCATCTTCCATAATAAGAATAAAGATAAGCAAAGGCTTTGACTTCTGGCCAATCATATGGAAAAGTGTCTAAGAAAAAAAAGCATAGAACCTCATTAATGTTCAAGTTATTTCGTTTTTAGGAAATGGTTGAGCTTTTTTTAAGTTTAAGAATCAATCCAGTCTCTGGGTCATTCTGCTACCAAAAACCACAGCCTCACGAGGAGCGGGGATAAAGACAGTTAGCAACAGTAAGAAGTATAGGTAGACCTATCAAATACTTACTTAAATCAGTGACAAAATGACCAAATCAAATTAGTAGTGGAATCTTCAATACGGAAAATGTAACCAACCTATTTCACTTATTGTACCGGTTTCACAGGACCGAAAGGGGTTCTTTGCCTTTTAAGGAACCCTTCCAGTAAACATGTTTCCTTTTCAAATTTGTATTTGGAATTGTTAGATGTCGTCCTTGTGCATAGTTGTATGGTTTGTTAAAGTTTGCTATCAAGGTTTTTTGTTTGGCATACCTTTGGAAGTGACCAATCGTGTCCTAGCATCATTATGTTAAATGCAATCTAATGATTGTGAATATTGGCATAATTCAGCTTACCTGACCTTGTGAGGGCTGTGCACCCTGTCATATGTCCTTCCTTACCCAATGGTAATAATACCTATCATACTCTGTTTGTTTTGTGATAACCCTAACCCTAAAATAACTTTGAATACCATGTAAGACCAGCGATTCTAATTATACCCTTATCATTACAGTCATTACAAGATAATAGATCTAGCCTAGTTGTTCTGCATGGTGGTGTGCGTCATGAACTAATGGGAGACTTGTTGTTTCTCATTCAAGTAATTTACCCACAAAGCCCCAGAATGAAAGGCTTCATAGCATGGGTCTTTTTCTCTTCTCTTTCTCTCTTTCTGACTCCCAGACGGTCTGCTCTACCAATCAGGACCAGCTCCACTCTATTTCCTCTTTCTTAACCCTCTGCCCTTCCTAATCGATAACTGCCATGGTAGATCTTTACTATAAGGATCCATTAATTAACACACTTTTTTGTGTTAACATTTATTTTTGTGGAAGTAACATCATAGTACGTCATGTATAGTATTGAAATGTTGTTTCTTGTTTCTTCTTACATTACTACAACATTGCCGTTCTAAAACACCTTCCCACCCCCTCCCCTGGTCAGGACAAACAGAAACAGTACAGTGGGTTAAAACATAAAAAATGTCTTTCAAAAAGTTCACTCGTATCAAAGTACATTTGCCATTTCCGAGAGCCAGGTTTGAAGGCCCAGGGTCGGTCGACTTGAGATCATTTTAAAAAGGTTAAACCAGTAGTAACGCTTTACAGGCTGTCAAAGAGAAGGGATGCATTTGCTTTTTGAATTCACTGATCGTAGTCTGAATGGATAGAATGGCTGAATTGCTGCAGTATGACAACACCCCACAACCCCCCCCCCCCCCCCCCACCCAAATCAACACATGGATAACCCCCCCTCCCCTCCAATCAACACATGAATAACCCCCCCCCCCCCCCCCCCCCCCTGCCCCGAGTCAACACATGGATAACCCCCCTCAACCCCCCCCTCAAATCAACACATGGGTTGGATGAGTTACACGTTGTGTAGTGTAGACAGAGTCTTCACAGGACACCTCTCTTTCACCAGTTGTGCTGTTCTGTTTTGTTGGCAGTTGTTTGTTAGTCGAAGGGAGAGAGTGTGTAAGGGGAGTAAGTTTATGAAGGAGGGAGGGAGGGAGAGAGAGAGTCTATGGGTTTATGAAGGAGGGAGGGAGAGAGAGAGTCTATGGGTTTATGAAGGAGGGAGGGAGGGAGAGAGAGAGTCTATGGGTTTATGAAGGAGGGAGGGAGGGAGAAAGAGAGTGTGAGTTTATGAAGGAGGGAGGGAGGGAGGGAGAGAGTGTATGGGTTTATGAAGGAGGGAGGGAGGGAGGGAGAGAGAGAGTGTGAGTTTATGAAGGAGGGAGGGAGAGAGAGAGTCTATGGGTTAATGAAAGAGGGAGGGAGGGTGGGAGGGGGAAAAGCCCCAGTTACATCCTGTTTATATGTTTCATTTTTGCATTTTCACTCTCTCTCTCTCTTTAATTATCACCTCACCAGGACTGGGCTGCACTGCCTCTCTGCCTCTCCCAGCCTGGGGTCTGGTGCTTCCCTTCTAATACACACACACATACACGCACACACACACACACACACACACACACACACACACACACACACACAAACACACAAACACACAAACACGCACACGCACGCATGCACCTGCACACACACACACACACACACATGCATGCACCTGCACACACACACACACATGCTCACACATGCGCACACAAACACGCACGCACACACACCCACACGCACACATGTACACACACACACACACACACAAACACACACACAAACACACACACACACAAATCATTCAGCCGCCCCCTTCCCATACTCCCAGAGAACTGTACGTCTGCCAATGCCGATGTAATCTGGATCGACCACAGCACAGATAGCAAACACACTGGAGGAACACTTTTATGTTACACATGTGAATATCGCTAAATGATTTACTGAAGCGCTGTATCTGTGTCCCTGCTGGGAGTGTGGTCAGGAACATATGTTCTCTTGCCCCCCTCCTTTTGAACAAATCTAGCCTTTTCTCTTTCATTATAGCTTTATTTCCGTTCTCTCCCGCACACACACACACACACACACACACACACACGCACACACACACACACACACACACACACACACACACACACACACACACACACAGTCCTCTGTTTCAGGTGTTGGTGTGGGTGACTAGTGTTCATTCCATAAGTAGTGGGTTGCTGTCATGATTACTGCAACACTTCAAGCAGTTGTCTTTGAAAGCGTAGAATACCTTCTTTGTCTCACAGGCCTCTCATCTCTATTTTAGAATTTACTTCTGATGAGAGACTCCCAGTGAAGTGTTCTGGAAATGAGAAGGATGCAACCCAAAGAGGGGGTTTTTCAGGGAGAATGTCCTCAAGGAAATTGGAGAGCAGGGAGAGAAGGGCTTTCTCTTTTGTGTCTCTCACTTTTGGACGCTGTGGCATGTCAATGTCACTTTGCCTCCAGTAAAGCCACAATATATGGTCCTGTGACGTGTGCTGAAAACAATCTGGCGGGGTGCTTAGGTGGCGTAGCGGACTAAGCGTTGACCACTGACCAATTCCTGCCACGGATATATCCTGCATGTCATCCCTTCTCTCTCTCTCACCCATCCTTCCTGTCAAAATCTCTATTGTCTCTATCAATAAAAAGAAAAATATGAGTGGGACTACAACACTCAGAAAAAATGACTTCTTTACAAAAAGAATCTGGCATGTGAGAGAGAATCTGGCATGTGTTTATTTACACACTCACCTCACCGGCCACTTTATTAGGAACACTACTACTACTAAGGCCCAATCCCAATTCACCCCTTGGCCCTACATTGTAGCCCTACCCCTCCGTTTTGTGCGTTCGGTAGGGGTGTCCCAATTCTTGTTGGCATGTAGGGGTAGGCTACATAGACTACATAGGCCTCCAAAATGAGTTTTTTTTTCAGATGCACACTCCAAACGTAGGGTTAAAAAAACAAAACAACAACGAGTGTTGAAATCTCCCAGAATGCCTTCAGCATCGTCGGATAGTGGTGGAACGCACAAGCAACGAGGAAGAAAACCACAAATGTCCCAAAAAATTAAAAAGGAAGAAATGAGGAGGAAAACCACAAGTGTCTCTCTACGGTCCAATCTTTATCGTCTTTGGCAAACCTCTGCCTGGCTCTCCTTCTTCTTCTGCTTCTCATTGATAAAGGGGCTTTTTGCTAGCTTTGCACAACTCCAGCTATGCCCCAAGGAGCCTGTTAGGAGACTCCAGCCCTGTCCCTAGGAGTCTGGTGGTGGTCATACTCCAGCCTCTAGGAGTCTGGTGGTGGTCATACTCCAGCCTCTAGGAGTCTGGTGGTGGTCATACCCCAGCCTCTAGGAGTCTGGTGGTGGTCATACTCCAGCCTCTAGGAGCCTGGTGGTGGTCATACTCCAGCCTCTAGGAGTCTGGTGGTGGTCATACCCCAGCCTCTAGGAGTCTGGTGGTGGTCATACTCCAGCCTCTAGGAGTCTGGTGGTGGTCATACCCCAGCCCCTAGGAGTCTGGTGGTGGTCATACTCCAGCCTCTAGGAGTCTGGTGGTGGTCATACTCCAGCCTCTAGGAGTCTGGTGGTGGTCATACTCCAGCCTCTAGGAGTCTGGTGGTGGTCATACTCCAGCCTCTAGGAGTCTGGTAGTGGTCATACCCCAGCCTCTAGGAGCCTGGTGGTGGTCATACTCCAGCCTCTAGGAGTCTGGTGGTGGTCATACTCCAGCCTCTAGGAGTCTGGTGGTGGTCATACTCCAGCCTCTAGGAGCCTGGTGGTGGCCCTGCCCTAGCCCCGTCCCTAGGAGGCTGTTTCGAACTGTCCTCGCCGTGCACCTCACCCCAGCTGCCCTTTGCCTGCCATTCTTTTTGCAGGTCACATGATGTCATCCTACGGTTGTTGAGTGACATTCGAATGAGTTGGCGGTCATCCCAGTCAGAGAGTGGAGAGTAGTTTTTTTGCCCTCTGTCGGTCTGTAGCGTTGTTGTCCCCAATGTCTGCTGCTTGACCTTTTTCTTATGAGCCGCCGTCTTTTACTTTTTAAGGATGAAGCAACCTGACGCTCTCTGTGTCCCTCTGCCAGTAAAGACAGACCTGAACCCTTCTTTTCCTCACTCAAAACCTTTCTGTTCAACTCTTTTTGCCATGGTCAGTAGTTATGTTTTTGATTCCAATTAGCCTACTTTTGAGGTGCTACTACCACTGTTTTTGCCATCCAGCTGGTCCTATTGTAAGAGGATTGTGATATGATGACCACAGCAGTGGCTTTTATACTTTTCCTTGTTAAAAAGTGAAAATACCACCGCTCATCTGTTATCAAACTTTGCTGAGGTGCTGGAACTGAAGAGTATCAGTAGAGTGCAGAATAACAGCATCCGCACACACAAAAACTGTGCAAAATAACGTCGTTTATTGCAAGCTTTCGGTCATAGACCTTCTTCAGGCATACTTTTCCTTGTTCAAATAAGATTCGGTTCAGGTGGTCACATATTATTATTATTATTAGCCTACTACATCCTTGGAGAATGAGGCAGAATAATGACATGTATGTTAGGTGTCTGGTCTGGTGACATTGTTGTCCATAGGCAGCACGCTGTGTCTTTGTTATGGCTGGTCTGCTAAGAGTCTGGCCGGTACGCATGATTAATTGTGATGTGTGCACCCCCCATTCCATCTTGCCCTGACCACCCCCAACCCCACCCCCAACCCCACCCCATACCCATATCAGGCCATCTGATCCACTCCAATGCCTCAAGCTGTGAGCAAAAATTCTGGATGTAGGCCTAACATTCTATCGTTAAGTTAAGTTATGGAAATTGTGAACTGTTGTGGATTAAAAAAATTAGACTCAAGACAGGAACTTGCTTTAAATCCAGGTATAATATTTAATAAAGAAAATGATCTTTCACAACTCAAGGTAGACTGAGTGCCCACTTACACAAAACACATCTTTCATATAGTGTCAACATAGACACAACAGCGAAACATACTACTAAACATACTAAAACATACTAATACAACAATATATTAATAAAACGTACACATGTTTGAAAGGTAAGGTAAATAGGTGGGTACTAAAACACAGATACACTTTCAGATACACAACTTCCCTTTGTATACATCTGTCCCAATACATTTTTCATGAAAGTCATCCTTTTTAGTTAATCTGTTACAGTGTGAAAACTGTAAGTTTGCGTCAAACAGCAGTCAAGGTCCCTGTATATGACTTATTTGGCATATGGCACATGTGCCACTTCTGGTCCATGATCCCATTAATTATTCAGAACACATTGTGTTAATTGTGTATGACCCCCTCCAAGATTCCAATTCCAACTGAAAGGGTTGAAGGCATTTTCGTTCTAACAGAAAGCTGTTTCATCTAGCGCCTGTGTTGGTGTTCTCAGATCTAGCTCTCTCCTACTTTCGTTGCTTTCTTCGCTGCCTTATTCTTTCTCTCTTTTGAAGGTCTAGAGGAGGTTGTCCTGCTTAACTCCCTTTTTTAATAAGTTCGCTCTTAATTAGTCTAATTCATCTTAGTCACTTGGCTGTTGGACCCTTTTTTAATTAAAATTCCTCCTATCGCAAGTATCGGCCATGACATGTCTCGACTCTGTGTACCTCGCTGTACCTCACCTCTCACATCTCTCATTTAACACTAGAACAGCCATGGGTGGGGTCATGTCACGCTGTGAGTAAAATAAATGTTATATCTTTGCACTCTATCAAATTCCAGGACCCTCCTTTCATGACTTTTCCTAGATATGTGCGTTCTACCACCCAGTATCCTTACATTTTCAAAACCACATCAGGATAAGTTAATATAAAGCTATTTTGCAGTTTCTCTGTGTAGGAGGCAGGCTAATTTACAAGACGGGCAAGTAGTGGTCGTTGTGTGTAAATAGCAGCTTCCCATTGTAAAGACTATGGTCATTTGACCCCACGAGGCGGCTCTTATAGTAGGTAACATAGGCACGGCTGTTCTAGTGTTAAAGAAACACAGCCAGCTAGACTCCAGCCCTGAGAGGATGTCCTTCATCCTCCATCGTCCTCCCTCCTGCAGCCCTGCTATCGATCACATCCGCCCCGGCCAGCCTCTCTAACTAACGCCATTAGAGAGAGAGAGAAACATCAGCTCAGGAGAGAGTGAGGGAGAGGAACACGATAAGCCCTGCTTATGGAAGTGAAGTGTCATTTTTCTTTTCATAGCTGTAGCAGATAGAGGCATCATCATCATCACCACATCTTCTTCTCCCTGGGAGTGGGATTGCTTTGTTGTTCTGCCGATCTGCACCCATCTGTTATGCTCCCAGCTGCATTAATGTCTTTCTTTGGCTCAGGCTGTGAGACTATTGTTTGTTAGATAGTTGTCCAGATTGACTTAGTGATTGATCTAGTTGGAGTGTTGCTGTTGGTTTTGACCCTGGTATTGTTATAATAACAACAACAGTAACAATAATACTTTTTATGTATTGTGTGCGCCCTGAGATAGGGAGGTCGTGAGTTCGATCCCTGGCCGAGTCGTACCAAAAGACTATAAAAATGGTACCCGATGCCTCCCTGCTTGGCACTCAGCATTAAGGGTTGGATTGATACCAGCGTCATGTCCAGGGGGGTGTACTTGTACATCAAGCCGCCTCACGCTACGGAAACAGGAGATAGGCTCCTGCTCCTATGGGCCATTAGGCTCCAGAACCATCGGTTCTCAAGGATACTTAATTTACTTTGGTGCCCTGACATAGATACACCAGCTGTGTACTAGTGGAAGAGTCAAAGGAACACTTTTATCATTGCCTTAGGGTTGTGTCTACTTTAATCACTTGAGATGACATATATACCTAGTTATACATATAACAAGCTATATATAAGAAGTTATGCACTGCAGCTGAAAGAGAAAACTTATCCACCCGAGGCTGTTGTTTCTGAGATTCAAAAGTAGTACGTATGAAAGCATGTACCATAGGAATATTAACAGACATTAATGACAGCGAACCGAAAATGCAGCCGAGAGGTGTGATAAGATCAAGCAGAATCTACAGTTGTATTGTTTACTTTGCCAACCCCTTTCAGATGTATAGAGCTGCCTTGGACACAAAGGAATGCACATAAAGGAAGGCATTTAGCCTACAATCATTATCTGAAAGTGAGGGCATGGCCATAAAGGCATCCAGGCACCGTGGCGCAGGATAATAATTGGCGCCATGCGCTGAAACAGGGTTGTTAAGCCCCCCAAAACGAACAGCTGAGCTATATCGACAACCCCAGGCAGTAGGCGGTGACCCCATGTCTACATGAAGATACATAAAGAGGAACCGAATCCATATCCACACGCAGCAAGGTCTAAACAAAATAAATTGTGATCCAGCCTGCTGTGGTGAGTGGGAGCTCGAGCTGGGGGGTTTGGGGCACGGCCAAAATATGTCTAACATTGTTTTCAGGCTAACATTGTTGTCAGGCTAACATTGTTGTTAGGATAACATTGTTGTCAGGCTAACATTGTTGTCAGGCTAACATTGTTGTCAGGCTAACATTGTTGTCAGGCTAACATTGTTGTCAGGTTAACATTGTATCGCACTAACATTTTATCTAATTAACTTCCGCCCAACCACAAGTGCATTGCGCAGTCTATGTGCATGTGGCGTAATGACATCAAACATAACCGTGCACACATGTTAGCTTGGCCTCCGGTCCCATCCACAGTCTGAGGCCCACAGAGACCGGCCCAGACTGGCCCAGATCTCAAATGCAGGAAACAGCAAATAACAACAAAGGCTGTGAGCATGTGTTTCTGATTTGATACTTGTTACACTTCTAAATATAACCGCTTGAATGTTAACCAGATCCAGTGGTGACCAACGCACTGAAACCGACTAATGCAACACTCAAAATAATCACCCTAGATAATTGTGAGACCTATTTACTTGAAACATTATTTCAAACTAAACACTCCATTCCACGAAACAAAAATGCTTGGCCTGTACATTCCTAGGTGACTCACAGGAATTTCAAGGCCAATATTAGCCTAGTACCAATTTTAGATGATAAGCTAATAAGTCAATTCAGCTGATTGCGCAATGTTGTCAAAAGTAATGACATAAATCAATGACTCATGCTGCCCCAGCCCCAGAAAGGTTAGTCACTGGTGAACAGCAGTGAATATAGACAAGAGTGCCAGCGCAACAGAATATTATAACACTTCAGTGCAAATGATCATCTTTGTTTGAAAGTGGCAAACATCACATTCATAACCAGGTTTAGAAATGTCAATCAATGGCTGATGGAAGCTGATGTGGTTTGACGGCAACATCGAGGATATTTGGACCAAACAGTGTTGATTAATTTGTCAAACTATTACAATTTCAGTCAACTTCTAATGCATTTGATTCGAACGTAAATGTTGTAAATCTGTAAAGTTGTAAAGTGGGTGACAACAGCAAGCTTTCTTGCTTGTTCATATACATTTACATTTACGTTTGTGGCATTTAGCAGACGCCTTTATCCAAAGCGACTTACAACAAAAACATTTGTCTTAGTAAGTGAACCATCTATCCATCTGACATCGCAAGAAACAGTCATCTCGGCTCAGGCCAGGGGCCACGGGCTGTCATAATGCTGGAGGAAGGAAGAAGGTTTTAGCTTTTTATGTGTTGTATATTTTATTTAGGCCTACAGTAGATAAACTACAGGGGGGTAGAGCAGATGAAGAGGTCTGTATAGGGGGGTAGAGGAGATGAAGAGGCCTGTACAGGGGGGTAGAGGAGATTAAGAGGTCTGTACAGGGGGGTAGAGGGGATGAAGAGGTCTGTACAGGGGGGTAGAGGAGATGAGGTGGCTGTGGCGCAGGAGGTAGAGCCGCCGTCTAATGATCGCAAGGTTGGCAGATCGCCGGGCCACATGTCGAAGTGTCCTTGGGCAAGACACTGAACCCCAAATTGCTTCCAGTGAGCAGGCCGGTGCCTTGCATGGTAGCTTGGCCGCCATTGGTGTGTGAATGTGTGTGTGAATGGGTGAATGAGAGGCCGTTGTAAAGCGCTTTGGATAAAGGCGCTATAATAAGTCAGTCCATTTACCATTTAGATGAAGAGGTCTGAACAGGGGGGTAGAGGAGATGGAGAGGTCTTAGGAGGGACATTCAAGGTGTAGCCTGGGGAGATGGATCTTTTGTCTACGGTGGATAATAGGTAGTGACTCTGCAGTCCTGCAGACTGCAGTGGGAAGCTATTATTATATTATTCAATATATCAGGCATAATGTGAGATGACCCAAGCAAAGGCACCTCGTTCAGCAATGTCACGGTTATCTGTCTGGCTTTTTCACACAGTGATCAATAGCTATGTGTATGCAGGACTAGACAAAAGCTAGATCTATGACAATAACATGAGAAAATAATAAACAAATGATTTTATTATGATTTTAAATCTATGATAATAACAAAGCAGACGGTAAATCGAATTGTAGTAATTGGGTTATTGTATTCATTTGTAGTGAATCAAATGGTTTTGTCACAGCCAGAACACATTGTGTGTACAACATACTGTATTTGTCTTCCTTTATTGATTTAACCTCAGTGAATATTGAAGCTAAACTCTGACTCAGTAGACAATGTGTTTTGCCAGCTACAACTACTGAGGTAACAGCATCTAGGTTGGCAGATTGGCGGTTCGAACCCCGGCTGGCCACATGTCGAAGTGTCCTTGGGCAAGACATTGAACCCCAAATTGCTACCAATGAGCGGGCCGGCACCTTGCATGGTAGCTTGCCGCCATTGGTGTTTGAATGTGTGTGTGGATGGGTAAAATGAGAGTCCGTTGTAAAGCGTTTTGGAATAAGGTCTATATAAGTTTACCATCTACATTTGTACACATGCTATAGTTTATGTGAAGAAAACATCTTCGTCTACCTCTTGTGTGGAAATTGCAACGACCACTGGGAACAGAAAGTCTGCTGGCCACCACGCTTCACTAGACCTTCCAAGTACGCCAGGAAAACTAGAGTCTGGAGCAGCACTTGAACTACATTAACAGAAAAAATGAAAATAATTCTCGAGCACCGCGTCACTGCTGATGGCACTTGCTCTTATCGACTGTTTTACTTACGATGACTGTTGCATAGTTGAGTCACTTACTTAGACAAATGTACTTAATTGTAAGTCGCTTCGGATGAAAGCGTCTGCAAAAAGACTTGAATGTGACTGTGACTGTGCATATTCATACTTGGTATGCACTCTAGATAGAGGACCTCTGGGCCTTGCAGAGATAAAAGCCCAGGCGGCCAGGTAATGTGTTAACAAGAGGCTGGCCAAGGGCACATGTAAAGTAATGGCACTTAGCCAGAGGCCAGAGAGAGCTGATAGCGATAGAGACAACGTATGTATGGGCAAACCGTTTCTATGCCTTTTTTAAATGAATCTGGAACAAGAGGAAGATTCCCATGTGGGGATACAATCTCTATAAGGTGTTGTCTTGAATGTGATGTTCAATGTTCTGGTGTCTTTTTCATTTTAAGTCTGCGCGATAGTGTCTTGGCTGTTGTTCACCCATGTCTGTTCACTGTTCTGTCTGTCGTGTGTTGTACCTAAAGTAAACCTACTCATGCTTGTAAGGACGTCTGTCAGTCCCGTCTTTGTTGTCTGTTGTAGATGGACAGGAGAGACTCTCTTGCTCTTCCACAAGTCGCTATTGAGAGTATGAAATGAATCCTACTAAGAGTTACTGTAAGGTAGGGAATTTTATTGCCGGCTTGACAACCATGCATTTAGCAGCTTCCTAAAGTAATTGCCTCAGAATCAGCTAGATTTAAAGTGCAGTGCTTTTGCCAGGATGCAGACTTAGTGGGGGAAAAAAAAGACATGGCTGGCCTGGTATGTCGGTCTGTTTTGACTTGAGCCAATTGACTGACTCTCAAGGCTGAATATGAAATAGCCTCCTTGTCTGAAGTTTAAACCAACCGACTATATTGTCTGTCAATTCGAATGACAGACGATTAGCAGTTGGACATGACATTGTGTTCTGGTAATCACAAACATACAGTGAATAGCATAGACCATGACAGCAGAGGCTGGGAGTCCTATACAATCCTGGTTGTGTCGAGTTTAAAAAGTGCATTGTGGGGTAAGTTCCTCTTCTAGCAGGGGGTAGTTCTTTCCTGCCATACAGCGTTCTGTTGACATGAAGCCCACATCCTGGTCACTCTCCATGTGTTTGTTTTCCCTGCAATGTGCGACTGACTACTTGTGCTGATTAAAATGTCAGAACGTGTCACAGAGGCCGTAAAGAGTTGACCTTTAATACTGCTGCCGTTTCAGACGTGGAGGTAGTTTGGAGATGGAGAAGTGAGATCATTGGTTTCCATTATGGTAGCATGTGACAACATAAACAACACTCAAGCCAAAACGTTAGCTTGAGCTTGTGCAGAGAGATTTTTTTCTAAACTGGGGTGGGGGTGGGGGGGGTGGAGGGGGGGTGGTGCCAGAGTCAGGCCCCCCCTGCATGTCTGGAGGGGAAACTAGAATAGAGCATTTCAGGAGTCCAGTCGGTTTAATAATAAGAATAACTTTTATTTGTATAACACTTTTCCTGCAAACGTTGCAGCTCAAAGTGCTTTAACACTGCCACAGTGTGGTTTGACACATTTATTAGTACCAATTTGACAGAATCAAGTGTTGGAGGGAGGGACACGGATGTTGTTCTTCAGGTGTAAAAATAAGCATTGGGCACAAGTTGGACTTATGCCAGTATTGTATGGGTCGTCATTAAAGGACTTTTTCTTACACAAGGGGTTACACTAGTCTAGGAAATGAAGAGGTAGCGTACCATGACGTGTTCAAAGCAGGCTTAATAGGTTAAAGGTGCAGTATGTCGTCTCATTCTGGTTAACACTAGAACAGACGTGGCTTTTTCGCCTACTATAAGAGCCGCAGACGTCGGGGGTCAAATGACCATAGTCTTTAGAATGGGAAACGTTGGTGCGTCTTGTAAACTAGCCTTCCTCCTACACAGAAAAACTGCACAATAGCTTTAGACTAGCTCATCCTGATGTGATTTTGAAAATGTAAGGATACTGGGTGGTAGAACGCACATATCTAGGAGAAGTCATGAAAGGAGGGTCCGGAAATTTGATTGAGTGCAAAGATATAAAAAAACATTTACTCACAGGGTCAAATTACCCCACCCATGGCTGTTCTAGTGTTAAAAAGGTGGCAGGTCTGAGGGGAGAAGGCTCTCAGAGAGGGAACTGTCACGTGGCAAACAGGAGATCACTACATCACAATAACAGATGACAGATGCACCGTGAAACATCTCATTCTTCAAACGTAGGGCTAGGAGGATGTGAACATCTCTCCACTGGGGATACTCGAGAAGTCCCATTTAACAGGAATGATGCAACGTCACAGGAAGCAGTGCACACTCATGAAGTAGTGATCTGGAAGTGATGGCAAATCACTCCTTTTAAGGATATCCCTTACACCAGGATATCCCCATGATCATGATGGACATTGACAACAAAAGGAGGTTACAGCATGAGGACTCTTCCTTACACAGGGCTCAGATAATACACTCAGACTTGACTCTAACTGGTCATTTTTGAAACACGACTGCTGTGGTCATTTCCTGTGTTCTATCTAAACTGGTTCTCGATGACTATTCATCTCCATGTTATTCTAGTATGTGTATGTGCGTGTGTGTGTGAGCTCGCTTTCATCAGAGGACGCTGATGGAGATAGACATCGGAGGAAGGGCTCAGAGCAATACATGGAATGGAATGAGGAACGGTATCAAACACATTTTCATTGTCCTTCCATTCCATGGGTCACAATGAGTCTGTCCTCCGATATCTACCTCCACCAGCCTCCCCTGGTGTTCTACCTCCACCAGCCTCCCCTGACTTTCATATCTATCTGTCATTAACTTATTAGCATATTCCCGTAAGTATCTATCAATGAAGTTGATTACTGCTTTACAAATTGTATTATATTTTTAGTTAGTGAAAGTCAGTCAAACAGCCTTCTTTATGCTGATGCTTGTAGGCGTCACTGTTTATAGTTATCCTAGCTTTTCCAACATCGATATCGCATAGAAATAATTAAACTGATATCCATATGAATTTTCCATATCAGTGCTGTAGTGCAGTAATAGAAACTACATCCAACATGAGTGTTGGGGCAAAATGTCCTAACGTTTCTCTAACCATACTGACCAATAATATATCACCTGTACAAGAGCTGTTAACCCAACATTAGCTCAGCAGATAAACGTATACAATCAGCAGTTTAAAACAGCACTGGTGCCTGGTCAAGTACTTTAAAGGTCAAACTTTAGAAACACACAGAGCACACAACTCTGCCTGGGACTGAGGACTGATGACGTCAATGGTGTGTACCGGTTCCCATGGACGGCCTCCCCCTGCCCTCCCCGAGATGAATAAGCCTCCGTAAAGTGAAGCCATCTGGGGAGGAAGTGTGAGGCCCGTAAGTGGAAGTGAGAGAGTGAGAGAGCATCGGCCAGGAGTCAGGAGGCCTGGGCCGCACGGGGGTGGACACCCCTCTTACTCACTCTCTCTCTCTCTCTCTCTCTCTCTCTCTCTCTCTCTCTACCCACTCCCTCTCTACTCTCTCTCTCTCTACTCACTCACTCTCTCTACTCTCTCTCTCTCTCTCTCTACCCACTCCCTCTCTACTCACTCTCTACCCACTCTCTCTCTACTCTCTCTCTCTCTACTCACTCCCTCTCTACTCACTCTCTCTCTACTCACTCCCTCTCTACTCACTCTCTCTCTACCCACTCTCTGTCTACTCACTCTCTCTCTACCCACTCTCTGTCTACTCACTCTCTCTCTACCCACTCTCTGTCTACTCACTCTCTCTCTACCCACTCTCTGTCTACTCACTCCCTCTCTACTCACTCCCTCTCTACTCACTCTCTCTCTACCCACTCTCTCTCTACTCACTCTCTCTCTACTCACTCTCTCTACTCACTCCCTCTCTACCCACTCCCTCTTTACTCACTCCCTCTCTGACTAAACTAAAGGCCCCTTCTGTGCCCTTCAGTGACACACAGTCTGAGGAATGGAGGGATGTCCTTTTCCAAGACTTACCCCGCACACAAAACTCAGAGCAAAGGCATGAGGGTCTTCGATGATCACAAAGGCAGGGGGGAACACCGTAGCCAAAAGCTTTGCTGTGAGAAAGCTAACCCACGCTTAGCCCCGGTTACATTGTGATGTGTCATTTAGTCTCTTGAGTGAAAGAGGGTTGCCACAATCCAGAATTGGTGGAACGGCAAGCGTGTGTGTGTGTGTGTCATTGTAATAGGCTTGTGGTGTCACTTGGTTGTTTAGGAGATGAGAGTTTGATCCATGCTACCAGCACAAAGCGATGGCAGTTTAGGTCCAATAGCAACAGGGTTTAATCTTTGCTTTGTCTCCAATGTCTGACCTCTCCCTGTCTCCCTCTCTCTCTAAATACAGGGTGTAGGCATATTTCACTAAGCCGGATCAATGAATTAGCCAGCTAACACAGGGCATGTATCACGATGAGATAGTGCTTTTGCAATTTCCCAGCAAGAGGGAAAAAATGCATGTGATTTCCTCCACACCACCACCCATTAAACGCTCAATGCTTCTGGTAGACGATGGAGACAAAAAACAGTATTGTACAACATACACTCATCATGTCTCCCTTCTTTCTTCCCCTGTTCTTACCCTCTCTCTCACTATTATTGTTTTGATCTAATGCTCTTAGTCATTTTCTTCATTTACTCTCTCAAATGAATAGCTTTTAAAAGTATCTCCCACATGCCCATCTCTCTCTCTCTCACTTTCTCTCTCTCTCTCTCTCTCTCTCTCTCTCTCTCTCTCTCTCTCTCTCTCTTTCTCTCTCTCTTTCTCTCTCACTCTCTCTCTCTCTCTCGCTGAGCCTTTTTAATGGACTGTTATGCTCCATTCCATCTGCAAATGATTTGCCACCGATTGAATAATTAATGATAATGACGGTCCAGAGAAACAATGAAAAGCAGAACTCCCAGCAGAACTGCCTCCTCCCAGCCCACAGCCCGCCAGGTCTCCCACCCATGTCTCCTCCCAGCCCACCCCCACCCCCCACATGTCTCCTCCCAGCCCCCCCCATGTCTCCTCTCCCAGCACACCCCCCCCCCCCATGTCTCCTCCCACCCCCCCAGCCCTCCAACGCAGCAGCAGCTTGCAGGCTAGCAGGCGGTCCTGATTTGTATCTCATCCGTGTGATGGGGCTTGGCGAGACCATTAGTGTGTCCTGTGGCGGACAGACACTTTTACCCTATCTGCACCATCATCCGCTTGGGTAATCTCACTCGTGGGTCAAGACGCTCTCCCCTGCCCCCCCCCCCCCCCCCCCCCCCCCCCAGCCCTGATGGGGTCTGTCTGTCTGTCTGTCTGGGAGGTGTTTTGACGATGAGTCATCCTGGCTCTGTTCATTGAGGCAGTCCGCCGTGAGTCTGCGGAGATAAGGACAGCATCCGGAGGGCTGAGTGCTGCCTGCAGACGGACATATGACAGACAGGCAGGCAGGCAGGCAGGCAGGCAGGCAGGCAGGCAGGCATTTACTCAGGCAGGCAGGCAGGCAGGCAGGCAGGCAGTTACTCAGGCAGGCAGGCAGGCAGGCAGGCAGGCAGTTACTCAGGCAGGCAGTCAGTCAGTCAGTCAGGCAGTCAGTCAGTCAGTCAGTCAGTCAGTCAGACAGACAGTCAGTCAGTCAGCTACTCACTCACTCACTCACTCACTCACTAACTCAGTCAGTCAGTCAGTCAGTCAGTCAGTCAGTCAGTCAAGAACATCATTTCAAATGCCGAAGGGCAACTCAGCCCTTTTAAAAACTAGGCTATGAAAAGAAGCAGCATCCGCACACTCAAAACCGTGAAAGAAAATCAATGTTTTATTGCACAAGCTTCCCCTTTGGCATTCGAAATGATGTGTGAAGAAGAACCCACTCGATATACAACAGTTTTAGGATCACTAAATACTAATAATGAGTGAATTGGATTCACTGTATTATAGCCTGCCGTGCCGTGGCTACTGGATAAGTGGCTTGTAAACAAACGTACGTGTTAGGACGTGTTCAAAAGCAAGGACTGCGTGATCATCTAATTACGTGTGGTTATGTGATTTAGCAGCTGTTGGTGTTCTCTTAGCATGTTGTTCATAGCGATGTGACTTCTTGGCTCCTACCTAGCTACCAATGCAATGGTAGAAAACACGATTCAGAGTGTTTTTCTCCAGTATTTGGGGGGTTATGATGAGTGGTACCAACATTGAAATAAGCATGTCTTCTTCACCTATTCTCTATAATGACGTTGCCCTACTCTGGGACTTTTTCACCAGACCCTGTCACACATTGTTGTCATGGTTCCAACACTATATAGTAATCAGTGCACTTTCAGTTCTTATTTTGTGTCTGCCTATTTTGTTATGATGCAATAGTTTCGATCATCATAACAAATACTGGAAGTGAATATTTGAAAGACAAGAAAGCGTTGACTCATGATCTCATACCTTACTGCACGTGATGCACCATTATCAAAAGTGCGGTATTTTAAGGTGTTCCCGACACACACACACACACACACACACACACACACACACACACACACACACACACACACCTTGGTGCAGTCCCACACCTCAGACACAGTCTTGTCATTCAAGCTGCGTACATGAAACCCTCTTCTCTTTCGGCTTCTGACAGTATCAACAACACATTTTCTGATACAAATCTTTAAATGCCTCCTCCCAGATGTTTTCCTCTTTCTCTATCTCCCTCACCCTTCCTCTACTCATGCTCGTGTGTATTACAGTGTCGTTTTTTGGATGAGGTGTGTACTAAACATTTAGTTTGATCTATATTTAAACAGTTAAACAATGTTTTACCTCAATGTCACACTTAGGGCCCCCTCATTTGTGGAATGACCCATATACCATCTGCACACTTTAGGTGTCAAAGTACTAACTGATGGCTTTGTCATAAGAAACCGGTTATGTGTTCCAGGTGACAGGAAATGTCTCCCAGGTGACAGGAAGTCAGGAGAATGTCATGTCAGCCGTTGAGCTACACCAACACAGGTGTCACTGTCACTTTGATGACAGGCCACAGACTTTTGGCAGCACATCTTTTCATAGTGTATTTCTGTCACTTCTTTTTAACCTCACCTGTCTCTCAACCGCTTGAGTGCTACCGAGCAAAACCTTTGAGCCAAAGTGACAAAGATGAATGATGTATCAGAAGTGATGGCAAGAGTAAAGTGTGGAGAAAAGAATGAACTGTCCCAATATCCACAGCATAGCACCTTGTCTGTGAAATACGGTGGAAAGGGTGTTGTGGTTTTGGGCTTGTGTGGCTGTGGATTCCATTGGAACGGGCTCTCTTATATCTCACATACAAAGCCCTCCATAGCCTGGCCCCCCCTTACCTGACTGACCTCCTTCTCCCCCACCGCCCTACCCGTACCCTCCGATCCTCATCCATTGTTCCCCTCACTGTCCCACCCTCAAAACTTAAAGGCTTCGGTCACCGTGCCTTTTCACGAGCCGCACCCCGCCTCTGGAACTCTCTCCCTCAACCACTCAGAGACTCACCCTCACTCCTCACTTTTAAATCCCACCTCAAAACCTACCTGTTCTCCCATGCCTACCCCTAGCCATCTCCCCCATCCCTGCCACCCCCGCCCCCCCTGGACATGCATACAACCTCCCCTACCCCTAACCATCTCCCCTAACCCTGCCACCCCCCTCCCCCCATGGACATGCATACAACCTCCCCTTCCCCGTTCGTTAACTCTGTGTTCTATGTGCTCATGTTATCTGTTGCTTGTTGTTTCTGTGTTTTCCGTTTTTCCCATATTGTCAGCGTCTTTGAGCCTCGGAAAAGCGCTATATAAATCTAATGAATTATTATTATTATTATCTTCATTGATGATGTAACTGATGATTGATGATGTCACAGCATCAGCAGGATACATTCTGGAGTGTTCAGAAACATCTCGTCAGCCCAAAGTACAAACAAATGCCTAAAAACGAATTGGATGGCGCTGTAGAATGACCCTGACCCTAACCCCTTTCTTCTGCTGAAGAGGACACTTAAGGCAGAACGCCCTCAAAACAAACAAAAACTGAAGATGGCTGCAGTACAGGCCTGACAGAGCATCACCGGAGAAGATACCCAGCGTCTGGTGGGGTCGAAGGGTCACAGACATCAAATCAAATCACATTGTATTCGTCACGTAGGCTACATCTCATACAACTGTAATTGACATGCTGGTGACATGCTTTGGGATCTTTCTCCTTGCTCAGCAACAACAGTCAGCAGCAATCAATCGTCAGCGATAAAACAATAAACAATAAAACAACAATAAAATACAAACAGTGACAATAGTCCTAGTGCAAATAATGTCAGATGTCTTCTGATCAGAACTACCATCCTGCTCACTCTGACAAACACAAACACTCACACCAGAGTAGCAACATGGAACTAGCTATGACTGTCAATCAATGGACACATTGAAGTCTGATGTCACTCGATTCGTTTCAATAATAGCAGCTAGTGTCGCTAACGCAGTGCGTGCTTCCTCGTCCCCGTGTTGGTCTGTCCGCCCACTGAACGTGCTCAGTGTTCGCTCTCGTCTAGAACAACGCAACGTCTACCCACGCCTCCGCCGATGCAGTATGTTACTGAGTTACCAAGACACGAAGCTCCTCTCCCAAGCTACAGTGCACACATTCAGCTGAGAAAACAACACCCCGCTATGGAAGTGGCATTTCTTTAAACAAGGCTAAAGCACATATAGATAGATTGCAGCAGTAACCTTAATTGGTAGCCAACATCGTAATTATTGATTGTGTTTATTTTGTTCTGAAGTTGAATAATTAATGCCCAATTAGGACCAATGCCTGTAAAATAAGTATGTACCCCTTTAGTGTAATGTATTCTGTTTCCGAGCAAATCCTTTTTTATATTATTTATGAGAAGCGCCTAATCCGCCTCGGTGTTCAACATATGCCAAGCAATTAGTTTCAATATGGCCACCGTGTTTCATGTTGTTTCATCATCAACCAATTTATTGTTAATCCCCTCTATCCCCGCTAAATCTCTTCCTCTTCTTTTCTCTTCTCTGTTCCTAATGTCGCCTAATCAGAAAAGTAGAGGAGTTAGGTGATATGAGAAACTTGAGTAGGCCTACTGCATTCAACATTGACTCAAATGGCCACGGCATTTAGAAATTAATTAACTGTCAACTGTGAGGTGGACTTATAGAAAGGCTTACCTTCAGCCACAATGTTTACAGTGATTATCCACTTGGTGTCATCTTCCCAAGTAAATAACAGTCCCGCAGAAAACGCTGTTGACGTTGTTGTCGCGGCCCTCAGTTCAACCCTTCATTAGCATTTCACTGCAACTGTGTCAACAACAGATATGGAAATGCTAGGGATTTATTTGAAGACGTACTGTGCTGCATAACTGAAAGTGTATTTCCACCAAATGGATAGGCCCTATATATTTCTTTTTTTAAAAGACAACAAATACTGATTTTGTTACCAATTCATGGGCATTATAAGTAACCAGGCCACAGATAAACAGGCTTAGAATCCTTCCCCCCCCTTGTCTGGCTCAGACTTTATGTAGGTAAGATAAATGTGGCTGTGGCGCAGGAGTTAGAGCTGGCGTCTAATGATCGCAAGGTTGGCAGATCGGCGGTTCGAGCCCCGGCTGGCCACATGTGGGAGTGTCCTTGGGCAAGACACTGAACCCCAAATTGCTCCCAGTGAGCGGGCCGGCGCCTTGCATGGCACCTTGCATGGTAGCTTGCCCCATTGGTGTGTGAATGTGTGTGTGAATGGGTGAATGAGAGGCCGTTGTAAAGCGCTTTGGATAAAGGCGCTATATAAGTCAGTCCATTTACTATTTACAAATGGTACAAATGCTTCTGTCATCCTTATTTGGGATATAAATTATGATGGCCAGTCCGTGTTAAAAGTTATATATTTGAAGTAATTGTACAACATCAAAGTCACCCTGGAGTCTGCCTCGTTTGGCCAGGGAACATACTGACTCCACCATGGCAATCACATTGGGATTCGTCTTTTTGGGCAGAACGACATTCCATAAGTGATGACCCCTGCATCTCAATGGAGCATTTAGAGTTCCTCTCCGGTTCATTAAGGAGCTAATGATGATGGAAAAAGCATGAAATTACAGAGAACTGAAGCCCACTTGGCAGTCAGGACACATTACAGAGGTACCAGGAGTGGCCACTAGGGTTGGAATATGTGTGTGTGTGTGTGTGTGTGTGTGTGTGTGTGTGTGTGTGTGTGTGTGTGTGTGTGTGTGTGTGTCTGTGTGTCTGTGTCTGTCTCTGTGTCTCTGTCTCTGTCTCTGTCTCTGTGGCATACTTTCTGTATGAGAGAGTGATTGCATCTCTCCTTTTTTATAAGCATCTTGCACTGCAGTCTCCCCCTGCATCTCAATGGAGCATTTAAAGTTCCCTCTCCGGTTCATTAAGGAGCTAATGATGGCTAAAAAAGCATGAAATTACAGAGAACTGGAGCCCATTTGGCAGTCAAAGACACAAAGCGAGAAATAATACGTTGTAGTTAGCCCCTCTGCCGCGGCACTGGAACAGAACGAAGCGTTTACTCAGCACTTCTTGTACACTTGACAAGACGTGCCGTCTTTTCAGAACAACACATTAAAATTGGATGTGAAGTACAGTGCCCCCAGGCAAGTAATGGGACAGGGAAGCATTTGTTCTTATTTTTGGCTCTCTCTACTCCAAAGGGCACTGTTTATTCAGGATGTGAAGTGATCTTTAGAAAAGCTCTGTTGTGGGTGTCTGCTCGTCCTGATGTCTCTCTCTAGTATTACAGTATTTTGACAACAGTGATTTTTGTATTAGGAGATAGGAGGGTGTGTTTTGGTCTGTGTTTTTCAATCCTTGCTATGCAACTGGAACTGGTGGATTATAGGACTAGATACAGTTGGGGGGAATAAGTATTGAACTGCTTTTTCTTAGTGTGTTCAATACTTCCTGTTTCATTCCACTTTATTACACATAACTTTATTTACATACTTGACTTTAATGTTTAGATGTTTTTTCGTCTGGATTGTTGGAGTTAATACCAAATTTGTCTGGTGCAAATGTCACTTGAATAGGCTCATTGGAAATACATTTACTGGACAGAATGTTGATGTGTTCAATACTTATTTCCCCCCCTGTAGATGCCGACACATGCGTTGTTTACTAACTGACCCAATAGAGACAATGGACCGGATCTATCGGTTGTATGAGACTAGATAGATGCCAATCCATGCGCTGCTTATTGGCCACGTCGAGGAAATGGTGAGCAACTCTGCTGGAGGGAGCAGTGAATTCCCCCACGCTCAGACAATCATTAACCTGCCGGAGCCGTAGTGTAAATACTGTTAGTCCTGAGTGACAAGGCGCCTAGACAGGGCAGCACATGTGGAGCTTTTGTCCTCAGGCCCTCATGCTCTCAATGAGGCAATCAGAAATCAGTGGAATATTTTCCTTTTCAAATGTCAGTTGAGGTGTTACTTAATACTACTCTGAGGGTTGTTTTTTAAGACTTTGTTTTAGTCTTTATTTTACATACACACACATACATACACATACATTACATTAAGTTGTAATGATTCACCGTGTTCAACTAATATAATTGTGTCTAAATATTTATAACTACATAATGTGTGTCATTATTATTAGTCACGTACTGCAGGAACATGCTTGCCCCAGGACCAGATGAACAATGTGATGTTACTAGTCACTCCCGTGTATGTTAACACATGTTTTGCATGGTTTTGTGTGACTAATAAATAAATGACTAGATAGTCAAAAGACTAACGCAGACAAGGTGTAGCAGTGTAATGTGAAGTATTGTCATGTTTTCCTGCTCTCTCACAGTCAAACAATTATGTGTGACCTTCTTGAATCACATGCTACCAGTTCCCATAAACAGAGTAATTTACAGGTTGGACTTTGGATGCATAATATTACTTTCGGTTTTCTTTGTTATGTCAAAAGTGAGGGGGCCTGTCTGAATGAAAAAAGTACATGATGCCTTAGAGAGGCACACAGGCAAAATTGTATTAAACTATGTAAATGGTAAATGGACTGACTTATATAGCGCCTTATTCCAAAACGCTTTACAACGGCCTCTCATTCACCCATTCACACACACATTCACACACCAATGGCGGCAAGCTACCATGAAAGGCGCTGGCCCGCTCATTGGTAGCAATTTGGGGTTCAGTGTCTTGCCCAAGGACACCTCGACATGTGTCCAGCCGGGGTTCGAACCGCCAACCTGCCGACCTTGCGATCATTAGACGCAGGCTATACCTCCTGCGCCACAGCCGCCCCATGTATTTTACTTCACCCTTCAATGTCATACAGAATATGTATATTGTACTTGAATTACTTTGTAAGCCAAATAACTTGATGACTGAATGCATGAATGAAATGAGGTAATTGGCCCCCTTAGCACCTACACAATATTTACTTTTGCAAGTGTCTGTCTATAGTATCTTGAGATGAAGTCAAGTCACAGGCTCTTGTCTGCGCGTCATTGTTCCTCCACAACATGGCCCCTGCAAGCAGATGTCCCAGCATTCCCTAGTCCCAGGTTAAGACTTTAGCCATCATCAAACGTGGGGATTTGGGGGGAGTGGGCTGACATTTACATAAGTTCTTAGCCTGCCGGCTGGGAGGATTTCTGTTTGTTTGTTTCTTTAATTTGACTTTTGGTACCTGAGGACGCGCCTCTGGTGGAGGAGATTACCTCCCTGGCTGAATCCTCAGATGGTCTCCTTCCCTGCCTCTCTCTCTCTGCCTCTCTCTCTCTCTCTGCCTCTCTCTCTGTCTCTCTCTCTCTCTCTCTCTCTCTCTCTGTCTCTGCCTCTCTCTGCCTCTCTCTCTCTGCCTCTCTGCCTCTCTCTGCCTCTCTCTCTGCCTCTCTCTCTGTCTCTCTCTCTCTCTCTCTCTGCCTCTCTCTGCTTCTCTCTCTCTCTCTCTCTGCCTCTCTCTGCCTCTCTCTCTGCCTCTCTCTCTCTCTTTCTGCCTCTCTCTGCCTCTCTCTCTGTCTCTCTCTCTCTCTCTGCCTCTCTCTCTCTCTCTCTGCCTCTCTCTGCCCCTCTCTCTCTCTCTCTCTGTCTCTCTCTCTCTGGCTGCCTCTCTCTCTGCCTCTGCCTCTCTGCCTCTCTCTCTCTCTGTCTGCCTCTCTCTCTCTGCCTCTTTGTCTCTCTGGCTCTCTCTCTGCCTCTCTCTCTCTCTGCCCCTCTCTCTCTCTCTCTCTCTGCCCCTCTCTCTCTCTCTTCCTCTCTCCCTGGCAGCCTGTATCTTATCTGCCTGTTCCTTATGGGCTATTCATATTCCTCCTAGTTGTACTCCTTCATAAACCCTTTGAAGTGATGTTCGATGCATAATTTCAACATTTCTATGGAACACCCCAATGTTATTATTATGGTTCTCTGTTATTGTGAGAGCCTCTTGTAACAATGTTTTTACAGGAGAGCTGTAAAAAAGAAAGCTGAGGATAACTAAGTGATTTATTGTGTAATTATGTCCGTAGCTTGCCAAGGAATATACAACAACTGCCCCAGTGCCAGATATGTTTGTCGTAATGGTCTCGTTTAGCTAGAAACCAAGAGAGCATTCCAGACCACATTCCTTCTCTTAGTCTCATGTTTTCACTTTTGTGTTCAAGAAGGAGATTTCAAATGAAAGATTAGTTTATTATCCTTTTGAGTGGATTTCAAACGAATGGATTTTCAAACCGTAATAGTATTCTCCAGTATTTCACAATCCCATGATGCAACAGAATGTTTGTGATACACATGACATGAATGGTCTCTGACGATTGTAAGGTTTCGAATGATGTGTCATACATTGAAATCTGAAAATAGTTGAAGAATATATTTAATGTTGCTCCACCTCAAATAAAATAGAGGAGAAACACACTCCGAATCAAAACACAGGCGAAACGGCTGCTAATAGCTATACATAGTATACTAAAGACAATGTTGACTTTTTTTTTGTTTTGGTTAGGTTTGTTGAAGCTCCAAGTACTGTGTGAAAGAGTCGACATCACTCACTTTTGCTATACAAGCTTCACTTTTATTGGGTCACAAATCTGAGGGCAGAGGGTTGTGGCGCAGGAGGTAGAGCCGATGTCTAATGATCGCAAGATCGGCGGTTCGAACCCAGCCTGGCCACATGTCGAGGTGTCCATGGGGAAGACACTGAACCCCTGATTGAGGGCTAGCCGCCATTGGTGTCTGAATGTGTGTGTGAATGGGTGGAGGAGAGGCCATTGGTAGCTTTGGTATAATGGTATAATCAGTCCATTTACCATTTACAGATCCCTGGCAGAGCTCACATCACGTCTCCTCCTGCTCCTGCTCACACACACACAGACACACACACACACAGACACACACACACACACACACACACACACACACACACACACACACACACACACAACCTATCTTGGGCAAAGTCACCCTGTTTAATTGAGTGTCATGTGAGGCGTTTTTCTCTGAGTGTCACCCTCCTACTCTCCAGCTCTGCAGGATGTGACACCCCCCTCCCCCTCCCACCACACCACGGCACATTCCTCCTCATGTCCTTCTAGGTTGGGGTTGGTGGGTTCCACAGGAACGCTGCAGATGACTACCATCACATGATGATCTGTGGCTTTGTTATTAACACACTGCCATCATTGTTCTATCATTAGTTGAGAAGTTGTAGGTGTTTTTTTTGTTTGTCAAAAATATTTTTCCCCCCCACACTATTTACTGCAAGGTCATAGATTACAACCACTTAGAAAAATGTATCAGTACACGTCTTGATCCTGTAACGTTATATGTAACGTTATTGCATATGCATGCAGGTTATTCCCTTCACAGATGTCCTACCTAGATCATAGATCATAGATCTAGGAGTGGTGTTAGAAGGAGACATACCTAGATCATAGACTGGTTCTAGGAGTGGTGTTTGTAGTGAGACATGATGTCTCACTCCCTTCTGCCTCCCTAGCGTTCTCCAGTTTCACACAGGTCCCAGACCTGCTGGGGCTCTAGATGGTAAATGGACTGACTTATATAGCGCCTTATTCCATAACGCTATACAACGGCCTCTCATTCACCCATTCACACACACATTCACACTCCAAAGGCGGCAAGCTACCATGCAAGGCGCCGGCCCGCTCACTGGGAGAAATGTTTGGTTCAGGGTCTTGCCCAAGGTCACCTCGACACGTGGCCAGCCGGGGTTCGTACCGCCGATCATTAGACGCCGGCTCTACCTCCTGCTCCACAGCCGCTCTAGACTCTACTATCCATCATGGCAGCCCACTCTGCATTATTACTCTGGCCCTTCAGGATGCGCATTAGATTGCAAACATGATCCATTACATGCACTACTTAAACCTGAGCAGAGCCAGGCACATTAACTTATGGAAGATGTTCAAGGACTTCTGAACAAGGGGGTGAAGGGGGGGGGGGGGGGGTGCTGAGTGTCTGTAGTTGATGGCCTGTGCAGATTCTTGCCAAGATCAAGCTCAAAACATCAATGGGAATGACAGCTATGATCTAGCATAGCTTCCCCTAAGGTCAGCTGAGACTAATCAGCTAATCATTCCAAGAGTGAAATCAAAACACGGTGCAGCAGCTTTCAGTCAATCAAACAGGCCCTAAAACCCTACAAATATTTAAATCTAAGCTAAAAAGCAGCAGTTATGATTAAACACAAACACTTCTATCATTGTCTTTTATCCATAAACTATCATTGTCTTATTGGATGTTTCTATTTACTTCTTATATTTGCTTTTATTCATTGTCATTTTTATTTTCTTATTATGCTCCTCTTATCTGCTGTACTTTAATAATGTACAGTTAGGTCCATATATATTTGGACACAGACAGAATGTGTGTTAAACTGTTTACCAAAACATCTTCAGGTTACAGTTATATAATGAATATGGGCTTAAAGTGCAGACTCTCAGCTTTAGGGTAAGGGTATTCACATCCAAATTGAAGGAACACACAAAGACCCACAAACAAACAACAACTGAAGACTGCTGCAGTAAAGGCCTGGCAAAGCATCACAAAGGAGGAAACCCAGCATTTGGTGATGTCCATGTGTTCCAGACTTCAGGCAGTCATTACCTGCAAAGGATTCTCGACAAAGTATTAAAAATGAACATTTTATTTATGATTATGTTAATTTGTCCAATAACTTTTGAGCTCCTGAAAATAGGGTATTGTCTATAAAAATGGTTGCAATTCCTAAACGTTTCATACAATATTTTTGTTCAACCCCTTGAATTAAAGCTGAAAGTCTGCACTTCAATTACATCTCAATTGTTTCATTTCAAATCCATTGTGGTGGCATACAGAGCCAAAATTATGGAAATTGTGTCACTGTCCAAATACTTCCGGACCTAACTGTATGTAAAGCACTTTGAATTGCCCCTGTTGTATGATTGTATAAACTTGCCTTGCCTTCCTCATAACAGTTGAATCTTTTCCATTGTAAAGCGCTTTGGAATAAGGTGCTATATAAGTCAGTCTATATAAGTCAGTCTATATAAGTCAGTCTATGTACCTTCCTCATAACAGCTAAATCTTTTCCCGTCGATATGGGAACTGAGAAGCAGTGTGGTGTGTGACTGACTGTCTGGCCGTGTCATGTAAAGGAGACACAGTAGTGATTGTTTCCTCTCTCTCCTCTCCCTGACAGGAGGAACCTGACCAAGCTGTCTCTCATCTTCAGTCACATGCTGGCTGAGATCAAGGCCATCTTCCCCGGCGGTCAGTTCCAGGGGGACAACTTCCGCATCACCAAGGCCGACGCCGCCGAGTTCTGGAGGAGATTCTTTGGAGAAAAGTAGGTTTTGTTTTACCGTCTTTAAGTCTTTACGTCTGAGTCCCACTCATATTTTTCAATTTTATTGGACAGATATAGTGAAGACAGACAGGGAAGTAAGGGGGAGAGGGCATGTCAGCAGGGCATGGGCCGGATTCGAACCCATGCCAACATGGGCATATGTGTGCACTGTAGACCGTGGTGCTAGATCACTAGACCACCCCAGGCCATGGTGCCAGACCACTGGACCACCCCAGGCCATGGTGCTAGACCACTGGAGCACCCCAGGCCATGGTGCTAGACCACTGGACCACCCCAGGCCATGGTGCTAGACCCCTGGACCACCCCAGGCCATGGTGCTAGACCCCTGGACCACCCAAGGCCATGGTGCTAGACCACTGGACCACCCCAGGCCACCAAACTGTACATTCTATGAGGACAATAAACCGTGACGAATGGCAGCCATTTTGTGCCAGAGCGTGGCAATATACTATGGCATATTGGCTATATATTCTCTAACACCAATCAAGTCGATTGTGTGACTGCCCTTATTTATTTTTAATTGTATTTATGCTTCAACTTGGGTAAACAACAGATGGATCTTGTTCTGTGGGGAGGAATGACAGACGCCTCTCTCACAGCTCCTCCGAGCCTACTCCAGGGTTCCCATGGGTCCTTGAAATCCTTGAAAGTTTGTGATTTAGAGAAAGAAAAATCAAGGTCTTAAACGTTTTTGAAAATAGACATGGGTCATTGAAAGTGCTTGAATTCCCTTCTCTCTCTCTCTCTATTTAAAAAAATATATATATTCAAAAATGTTTTACTTAGCTCGTCAACTAGTTCTGTCTCAAACTATGCCGTGTTGGGTCCTTGAATTTGAGGGAATTGAGTCTTGAAAGTCCTTGAAAGGTGCTTGAAAGGTGCTTGAATTGTGCTTGAATTGTGTTTCAGAAGGTGTGGGAACCCTGCTATCCACTATCCTGCTCTTTCTCTAGCGTGTTCCTCCTACACAACACTTACACTCACCAAACACCTTATTAGTAACACCTGTACGCCTTCTCGTTCGTTCAGGTGGTGTAATGGTGTAGAGAATGTTTTCTTGACACACTTTGGGTGCGTTAATTCCAATCATTCATCGCTTGAATGCCACAGCTTGTTTGAGTATTGTTGCTGGCCATGTGCCTCCCTTCATGGCCACAATGTACCCATCTTGTAATGGCTAATTCCAGCATGATAATATTGACAAATGTCAAGATGACAAATGTCAGAAAGCAAAAGTCGTCTCAAACTGGTTTCATGAACATGAACATGACAGTGAGTTCAGTGTTCTTCAGTGGCCTTCCCAGTCACCGGATCTGAATCCAAAATAACACCTTTGGGATGTGGTAGAACGGGAGATTCACAGCTTGAAAGTGTCACATTAGAATCTAATGGGTGCCTAATTAAAGCCTGAACTGAGTGTGATGCACGCTCTCCCTCCCTGTGTTATTGTCTGTGTGTCTTGGGTTTGTATATGTGTTTGTAGCTTAATCTATGTATGTTGTTGTTGATCGCACAAATCAGTTAGCCTCTCATTGCGAGCCTGTTTGTAAGCAGTTCTGTTTTTTGCAGAGCGATTTATCATCTTGAATATGATGTACCTGGTTAGATATAGTTCAGTAGCCTGGCGAGCTCTGTTAAAACCCTCATTTGAATGCCGCTTGCGTACGATCTTCTAGTGTAAGTGCAGTTTCCAATGGCAACACCCAAAGCCCACCAGCCAAGATACTGTCGCTGATTGATGTTTTTCTTGTTCCTTTTTCTTTTTGGAAAAAACTGTTGCGGCCCTCCTCTTGTTTTGGTCTTATCTTGAGACTCTGGGACTTTGTGCATTTTGAGTGCGACATTATACGTTTGCGTGATTGGCTTTTTCTTCTCTCTTTTCTTCTCTCACAGTGTTGGGGAAGCTACGAAAAATGTATTTAACTAGTTTTTACCGAATACTTTACAAAGAAAATAAGTTGAACTACACTGAAGCTGTATAGTTCGTCAAACTGATGATGGTAGTTTATTACACTTCTACATGGCAAACAAGTAGTTAACTGCTGGGAACTGCTGTTTAAGCACTCAGTCTCCTCTAATGTGGTGTGTGTGTGTGTGTGTGTGTGTGTGTGTGTGTGTGTGTGTGTGTGTGTGTGTGTGTGTGTGTGTGTGTGTGTGTGTGTGTGTGTGTGTGTGTGTGTGTGTGTGTGTGTGTGTGTGTGTGTGTGTGTGTGTGTGTGTGTGTGTGTGTGTGTGTGTGTGTGTGTGTGTGTGTGTGTGTGTGTGTGTGTGTGTGTGTGTGTGTGTGTGTGTGTGTGTGTGTGTGTGTGTGTGTGTGTGTGTGTGTGTGTGTGTGTGTGTGTGTGTGTGTGTGTGTGTGTGCGTGCGTGCGTGCGTGACATTTGCATGGAGGTAGCCTTTTCAAAAGGTAGGTGTCAGCTCGTGTTAGGCTACTGGTATTTGACAGCCTTGGACAGTACCAGTCAAAAGTCTGGACACACCTTCTCATTCAATGGTTCTCTTTATTTGTATTATCTAGGGTTAGGGTTAGGATTAGGGACAGATTAATACCGAAGACATCAAAACTATGAAAGAACACATGGAATTATATAGTAAACAAAAAAGTGTTAAACAAACCTCTTCAAAGTAGCCACCTTAGCTTTGATGACACACTCTTGGCATTCTCTCAATCAGCTTGGCGTGTGTGTGTGTGTGTGGCCGTGGAAAAGGAAACTGTGAACACCGCCCAGCATTTTCTTCTCTAGAATACGTGGAAGAAAACCACTAAAAAGGCAAAAGGTGGCTACTTTGAAGAATCTAAAATCTAAAACATATTCTGGTTTGTTTACTACATAATTCTACATAATTCCTACATATTCTACATAATTCCTAGTCCATAGTTTCCTTTTCCACTGACACACACACACACACACACACACACACACACACACACACACACACACACACACACACACCAAGATGATTGAGAGAATGCCAAGAGTGTGTCATCAAAGCTAAAGGTGGCTACTTTGAAGAAGAACACTTTTTTGTTTACTACATAATTCCATATGTGTTTTTTCATACTTTTGATGTCTTCAGTATTAATCTACAAAGTAGAAACAATGTTTGTGTCCAAACTGTCCACGGGTACTGTACATTACCTCACTGTACGAGAAACAAGCCAAAAAGCTTGAAAAGCCAAAGGGCTTGAAGCGCCAAATAGCTTGCAAGATGTTGCTCTGTGTCAGTTGATGTGGGAAGCTTAGCTGTGTGGTGAAGATGGCCCTGCTTGTATCCATGATGTCTGTATGACCCTTGTCTTATTTTGAATTCTTTGATGTAATGCCAAGGCTGTGTAACTGTAAACTGTAAACCCCACGCTATTTTCACCAACCGACATTTCCCCCCAAAAGTTCCATGTTAATGTTTACAATGATTAATTCATTTACGTCAATCTCGCGTCTGAGGGATGATGGTGAGTACTGTAGCAACTAGCAAGTCTAATCCTGCAAGACGACCGGTCTAGAAGAGATGCATCATTCATTAAGCATCTGTCAAGTGGCACAACGTTACAAATTGCGTCTTTAATTATTTTATGGTTGATGTTGTTGATGTCTCCTCGTTGTGTAAGGCGAAGACATCGCTGAGACCTTTGAATTTGTTCAAACATGTTCGTTGTTGACATGAACTCTGTGGTCTGAAAGGGTCCACACGTGTTGTGGTGTTGCTGTGCTCTCTGCAAACCTGAAGAGTGTCACATTTACACAGCTATTTTAGCCGTATGGAGTGGTAGTGTACTGAGGTGGAGAGCTGAACAGCTAATTTCTGCAATTAAACACGGTGTGGATGAGTTGTTTTTGACAGCATGAGGGAGGGAGAGAGAGGGAGGGAGAGAGGGAGAGAGGGAGGGAGGGAGGGAGGGAGAGAGGGAGGGAGAGGGGGGGGGGAGAGGGAGAGAGAGAGAGGGAGAGAGAGAGAGGAGGAAAATATATCTGTATCTGTATTTTTACAGATGGTTGCTTTGTCGAGTTCTCAAATCCAAATTGACGTTTTCGTCAGAGGAATGTTGTCCCACACGTTTGGTCATATTGAATGGCACCTGTTGTAAATGTCAACTAGAAAAGGAAGTTCCTGAACAAACTTTGTTTTCATGCCCAGCTGCCTAATTATTGGTAGTGGAGAAAGGTTAGTGAGTAAGAGTAGACTATAAGTACAGTGATTACTAAGTAACCTTAAGGTATACCTAACTAACCCAACAGTAGCCTACATTCAACTTCTATACTTCAGTTGTTGAAGAACGAGAAAATGAGAGATGGGAGGAAAAACTGTAAAAAGTATGATACATGTTGCCACAGACGGGCCTCTGGAGGATAGATAACGGCCTTGGTGCAGAGTGACATAATGGGGGACATAGACTGCAGTACCCACTTCTGGCCACTATTCTTGAAAGGGAGGCGCTGTTTCTTCTTTTGCAACTGCCAAAAGCCAGCTGTGAAAAACAGCAACTTTCACGCATTCCAGACCTTCCATACCGAAAGAACATAAACGAAAGCACAGGCGTGAATATTTCATTAACCAAAGATTAAAGCACTTTGTTTTTTATTTGATTTGCTAATGGTTAGGATTTATGACAGGGTGATGAATAACTCTCTAAACAGAGACATCTGCTGGTGGCTCCAGGCCCCACCGGCCCTGAATGATGAAACACAACTGTCCACCACTTCTCACGGATGTGTACTGGATTGTAGACTACTTATAAAACACTTAGATAGTCTGGCTAACTTCTAGAAACAAGGTTTGAACCTCCGATGTTTGGGGACAAGTTGGTGACTAGGCAGTAGAAGGACACCACTGACCTTCTCATGGATATATACTGTACTGTAGACAACTTTGTCTACTTGTAAAACACTTAGATGTTCGGTTAGCCTCTAGAAACGAGCTTTGAATCTCAGATGTTTGGGACGAGTCGGTAACTAGGCTGTAGTTTCCCCAAGTTATCTCAATAGCCGGCTTTCTACAGTGGGACTTACAGCCTACACCGTGCGTGCCAAAGTCTGTTGCTTTTCCAACTGTCACTCCCGGGCTTCAACAGCGGTTTACTCAGTGCTTCAAACTGACGGCTGGCCTGGGACACGCTGGAAAGCTTTACCTCAGCAGCGCGTGTGCGTGGCAGAGCTGTTGCAGCTCTCACGCTTGCGGTGTCGTCCACACAGACAGAGTTTCTGCCGCGGCGCTCCTAACTGCCAGCCCTGTGTTTGTACATCGGGTTTGTCTTTGATAGGACTATCATTAAAGCGTTATTTGATATGCTGCATATCACTGCTCACTGCTTTTTTATCCAAATATTCCCGCAGGGGAAATCAGCAGCATCATCTAGTTTTTGACAGACCACTGAAATTGAGGAAGGCCCATAAAAGAAAAATGAAAAAAAACATTGTGTCCGATCTCATCCGACGGATGAAGTTACTGAGATGTGATATCTTTTTAAATCAAACTGTATCAGCTGTCTGAAAAGGGTAACTCATGACTCAGTAGTTAAGTAGGCGATGGAAGCCGGTGTCTTTGTGTCTCTGTGTCTCCCCTGCCTAACTGGAGGGGACAGCCACTGCGGCCTAATGTCTGTGGTTAAGAGGAAGAGTGAGCTGCACCTTCTCTGGTGGTGATAGAAGCTAAGTTAGGTTTCCTTGAGGGTTTTGAAGGTGTATAGTGAAGTATCGAGCTTGGAGAGTGTATAAAATAGAAAGTATGTTGTTGTGACAGCATTCTATCTATCTATCTATCTATCTCTCTATCTCTCTATCTCTCTATCTATCTATCTATCTCTCTATCTATTTCTCTATCTCTCTCTCTCTCTCTCTCTCTCTCTCTCTGTGTTCACCTCATGTACAAGAGCTGTTCATGTCTATTACCGGGGGACAGGATGTGCACCTTGGTCTGTTGTTGTGTAGCAGCTCTGACTCCTCTTCTGTCACTCAGTTCTGCTGCTCGCTGATCTCTAAAGGTCAGTGGTGGAGTTGTTGTTCCGCCATGTGGTTGTAGAAAGAGACAGTAGTAGACACACACACATTTTAAATGCTTTATTTATGTCCACATACAGTACATGTACAATATCTGTAGGAGTGTAAATACTATCAGTGCATTTTCACATTATGAAAACAGTCATGAGTTGACAGTGCTGAGTTGACAACCAGTTATGCCTACACATAGGATGTTATTCACACCAAATGATAACAGTGGATTGACAGATACAGTATCAAAACTGTAGAACAGACAGTATCCATCCATATCCATCGACAGTAACCAGTAGCTCATGGGTACAAGAAGCACCGCCTTCTCCATATTGAGCGGCTACCAATAATAGCAGATACTGAGCAATTATTTGCTAACTGTTTGGCCCTTCTCTTAGATAGACCAGCCATTTGAAGGCCTCTGACAACAAGCTTATGAACATGGCCCAGGCTGCCAACTATGAAAACTAAAAGTTTACATGTGTAACCCAGTTGTGACACACACACACACACACACACACACACGCACAATTGCTCCCAGTGAGCGGGCCAGCGCCTTGCATGGCAGCTTGCCTCTATTGCTGTGTGAATGTGTGTGTGAATGGGTGAATGAGAGGCCGTTGTAAAGCGCTTTGGAGCAGCTTTGGAGCAGCATTTACCATTTACCATTTACAATGTCCCATCAATAAAACTACAAAACCCACATCACTATTGTCAGCGTTGTCTGGCTCCTCTGATGGTTGTGGCCTTGCTGTTCCTCCAGGACGATCGTGCCATGGAAGCTCTTCCGCCAGTGCCTTCACGAAGTGCATCCCATCAGCTCCGGCCTGGAAGCCATGGCTCTTAAATCCACCATCGACCTCACCTGCAACGACTACATCTCCGTCTTTGAGTTTGATATCTTCACCAGACTTTTCCAGGTAACATTTTCAACTGTACTTCTTTGTGTTTTTTGTTCGTCATATATTGATATTGGAGCACTTTGAGCTGCAACCTTTGCAGGAAAAGCGCTATACAAATAAAAGTTATTATTATTATTATTGATGTGTTTAGCACGACATATATACGCTATGCTGCACTCAAAAAAAACCTCTCCTTTCTTTCTTTGTACATTATGTAAATATCCCCCACTAAAAACCAAACACATCAAAAAGTTATGAGAAAAAAAACTAAACGCTTTCATTCTTTTTGTAGTTCGGCAAATTATCCTCCATGAGTACCTTCTACTCATGTTCCCCAAATGCCAGAAACAGACTGTCACAGTTCTCTGAGATGATAACTGAAACCAGGGGTTCACACGTGGGCGTATTGTTTCATTTCCAGGAAAACACCCCGTCTCTAAAGACGAGGCGAGAACGGGCTGAGCTCAGAGCACCGAGGCCTGTGTGTTCTGAGACACAGCCCTTTCAGCCTGTTCAAACTGCCTCAGGTCACCTCAGCCTGTGTGTTCTGAGACACAGCCCTTTCAGCCTGTTCAAACTGCCTCAGGTCACCTCAGCCATTGTCTATTAAAAACTCCCAGTACCATGTTGGTTACAATGGATATAAATTAAGCTTGTACGGTTAGTATTATACTGTTTATAACATCTGAGGCCGTATTTCCCCTGTGGAGGGGAAATGTATCATTTACCTGCCCAGGGACTGCTGATGCAATTTAGTTACCCAGCTAATTCAGAGAGAGTCAATGACTGTCCATTGTCCCTTTTAAATAAATGAATAAATTAAAATATTAAGCGATTACATAATGCTCATTACCTGTTTCTTGTGAGCTAGCTTGACCCTCACTAGTGATCACTGGTGTGGGCACCTTTCATATTGTGACAAGAATTTACCCACCTATTACCCTACACCAGTGTTTATACTTTAGCATTAGCAGTTGATCAGTGCTGATGTAATAATGTTTTTCATCTCCACCAGTGTCCGGTTAACCCTCCTTTTTTTAACTTCATCCCTGGTATTTATTTAGCTTTTAGTCTCAAATCAACCTACCAAAGATCAACCACTGATCTTTATAGTAATTTTTGATATAGCCTTTGATTAAGTACGCTTCGAATTTTACATATAAATGTTTGGACTTCATTAACTTCAAATGGAATAAGGTCATATAACTGTTTTCCTGGCTGGAAGTATTCATAAAGCACTGGGAGATTGAGCCAACATATCCTGAGAAACGACTCTGCTAGCTCAATACTCTCATTCTCTGAGGATTAAAACCAAATGATAATGCTCTATATTCACTTTGCACACTGCCAATGAAATGGGGTGATGTTGCAATCGACATACTTAGTATTCGTATCATGTTCATATTCATCAGTATTTATATCCCCAAACACACAAATTAATTTTTAAAATCAATTTCAATAAAGACCTTGCAACCATGGAGAGAGAGGTCAATATCTGGAAAAATTTCATTTTTGGAAAAATTACATTGATCAATTCATTGGTTATATCTCTGTTTCCACATGTATTTATGGACTAGTTAAACCTGCTTATCTTTTTAATTCATATGAATTTGGGGGGGCTAACATTACTTGAAAGCTTACTTTGAAAGCATTAAATCACTAATCCAAAAGCATGTTTAAATGAATCCAACATGATTCTCCAGTAGACTACTGCAAGAGGCTCACCCGTTATTCAAACATGAGGTTTCTATGCCCTAAAGCCTTAGACCACAAATCACGGCAGCCCTAATACAGAAATGGAAGAGGAAAATATATAGAGAAGATGGTAAGGAATTAATCTGTCTGCCGCATATTCTAAATAACACATGGCTGAAGAAGTTAAGTATAAATAAAACAATACATCGGTTCCACTTAAAGTAAAACACACTGGTAGTGACGCCAAAGAATAAATGATAACAGCCAATAGTAGGCCAGTGTTTTAGAGGTTCGTACTGACATTACAACGATGGTCTTCCACTGCAGACACATAGATAGATAGATATATAGATAGGTAGAGAGGTAGGTAGAGAGGTAGAGAGGTAGATAGATAGGTAGAGAGGTAGGTAGAGAGGTAGAGAGGTAGATAGATAGAGAGGTAGGTAGGTAGATAGAGAGGTAGGTAGGTAGGTAGATAAATAGATAGACACATAGATACACACACACACACACACACACAGTTTATTAGCCACACGACCAAAGCCGGTGGAATTTGTTCTCGGTACAGCATGTTAATCTCTGCAGCACACAAATGACAAGAACAAGGAAGTGCACAATAGACAACATCAGACAAAAAACAAAACAAAACAAAAATAGACAACAGACAATCGTGGTATGCATGTCTGTCATGACAGTGAGGAGGGGGCTAGAGGGAGGCGTTCAGAGTCCTGATGGCTTGGGGGAAAAGCTGTTAGTGAAGCATTTAGTCTTTGTGGACAATGACTTGTAGCGCCTGTTTTGAAGACGTGTGAAGTGCTGCTGAGAGCTCTTGTGGTGACGAGAGCTGTGAAGGATGTTTAGGCTCAAATGGAACGCCAATAATGCTTAAGTGCAAAGTGCCCTATTATTAGTAGTGGTGGTCTAGTGCATGGTCAGTTGGACTGGTGATCAGAAGGTTGTGAGTTCAAAATCCCACCTGGGAACACCACCACTAGTGTGCCCTTGAGTAAGACACTTAGTTACTCAGTTACTCCAGGGGGAATGTCCCTGTAATCTGTAATTGTAAATCGCTTTGGATTAAAAGCGTCTGCTAAATAGCAAATTCTAAATTCATTCTTTGACCAAGTGGACATTTATATTTACATTTTTTGGCATTTAGCAGACGCCTTATTCTAAAGCGACTTACAATCGATACTTTAGACTACGCAAGTAAATCACCAATCCCCCAGTTGTAGCAGGAAGAGTAATCTAGCTCAGGCCTGGGGCCATTGGCAGTCTCCGTGATAGAAGAAGAAAGAAAGAAATATTATTATTTATGTATTATTTATTTATTTTGACACGGTGCTGGGGGGTAGTAGATGTCTCAGGGGGAGCAGTTAAGATGTAACCTGTAAAGAGATGGGGTTTTCAGTCTCTGACGGAAGATTGGAGACTGAAGACCTATCTCTTCACGTTACATCTTAACTGCTCCCCCTGAGACATGAGGAGAGACAATCCATTTTAGCAATGAAGGAATGAATCTATCCCATCTCTGCCATTCTCCACCCAGAACTGAGCAAAGAGGAGAAGGATGTGTGGCCATCTCTCTCTCTCTCTCTCTCTCTCTCTCTCTCTCTCTCTCTCTCTCTCTCTCTCTCTCTCTCTCTCTCTCTCTCTCTCTCTCTCTCTCTCTCTCTCTGTGTGGCCATCCTTTACATGCAGTTCTCTGCTCGCTGCATACAGCCAGGGATATGTTTACTCTGGTTATCTGGTTATTTACACAGACATCTAAAGCATTCATTTTGCAGTCATTGTTGGTGTCGTTATCAGTTGTTGATTGCAGTCATTTCCTCTTTTTTTTTATCAAGTCCAAAACGTTTTCTACCTCACCTGACCAGAGCACAGATAAAAATGCCACTAATGATTGATAACAAGTGCAAACAACCACCACAACATCATGTGATGCAATAACGGCAAGGAATAGACCCGTAAACATACACACCAGATATAAGTTATTTGTTGATGATAATAATAATAAATAATCATAATAGCTTGGTTTTATATAGCGCCTTCCAAAAAACCCAAGGACACTTTACAGATTTTACAGACAGAAAGTCAGACAGACAGAACAGAAAAAAACATAAAAAAACAAAGAGACAGCGACAGTGCCAAAACTAGACTAGGGGCCTACGGCCTCGGTGAACAGATGAGTTTTGAGGGCTGATTTGAAGGTGTCCAGGGTAGGGGCGTTGAAGGTGTCCAGGGTAGGGGCGTTGAAGGTGTCCAGGGTAGGGGCGTTGAAGGTGTCCAGGGTAGGGGCGTTGCGGATAATATCGGACACTCCTGTACCCTTCAAGCTATGCACAGTAACACAACGTCATGTGTTTGTTAATCCATGCTGATCCTCTCCCCCTGGTCCTTCTGCTCCAATACGTCAACGCATCATCTCTGGGTCACCTTGATTAGAGGCTCAGCATTTGTGGACACGATCACCTCAAATGAACTCTCTGACACTGGAAGTTGGAAGTTAGGGGTTGAACAATTGTCTTGTTGTTAGTGGTGGCTAAAGTTAGTCGAAGTAGTGGTGCCGTTAGTAGTGGCTGTTTGAACAACTCTGAACCATTGATTACCATTTTGTCTTGACCCGTAGACTATTTCAAGGTAATGAACCATCTGACTATAAGTTAGGGTTAAAATCTTAACCCTAGAACAGTCATGATGGGGTCAGGGTGACCCTGTGAGTAAATCTCTTTTTATATCTTTGCACTCGATCAAATTTCAGGAAACTCCTTTCATGACTTTTCCTAGATATGTGCGTTCTACCACCCAGTATCCTTACATTTTCAAAATCACATCAGAATAATCTAGTATAAAGCTATTTTGCAGTTTTTCTGTGTAGGAGGCAGGCTAATTTACAAGACGCGCCAACTAGTGGTCTTTGTGTGTAAGTAGCAGCTTCCCATTGTAAAGACTATGGTCATTTGACCCCTGAGGTGGCTCTTATAGTAGGAATAGACACGGCTGTTCTAGTATTAACATCTTGAACCAACCCTTTAACCCCTCCCTCTACTCTGTGTTCTAACCTTTAACTCCGCCCCTCTGTTCTGTGTTCGAACCTTTAACTCCGCCCCTCTGTTCTGTGTTCTAACCTCTAACTCCGCCCCTCTGTTCTGTATTCCAGCCCTGGGGCTCCATCCTCAGAAACTGGAACTTCCTGGCGGTGACCCACCCAGGCTACATGGCCTTCCTCACCTATGACGAGGTCAAGGCCCGGCTGCAGAAGTACATCAACAAACCCGGAAGGTATGGACTGTATACTGTGTGTGTGTGTGTGTGTGTGTGTGTGTGTGTGTGTGTGTGTGTGTTTGTGTGTGTGTGCACATGTTTTTGTGTGTGTGTGTGTGTGTACAGTGCTGCTTGAAAGTATGTGAACCCCTTGTGCAATTATAATTTATTTTTGTTTTTACCATGAAATCGTTATTTAATTAGAACCAGTCTTTTTTTTTTTATCTGACATTTTTTATCTAACACAGGCTTATGTTTACCAATTCCATATCTTGGTTTAGAGGAAATCATGCGTGTAGAACTAAGAAATTAGTGCAGGTGCAAAAATAAGTGAACCCCAAGTTGCCTTGGTTAAATCAAGTGGTTCTGATTAAATAAAGGTTTCATGGTAAAAACAAAAAAAGTCTATAATTGCACAAAGGGTTCACATCCTTTCCAGCATCACTATATGTTGATTTGTCTGCAGGGCAGGCAGCAGAACTGGACCTGTGCTTGTCAAACCTCCGTCCCATTGAGCCAGCCAGTACTTTCTTGGTGGTTGATTACCCTGGCCTGGTCTGATTTACTTATTTCTATAGACTTCATTGATACAGTCCCTAAATACTGATCCAGCATCAGTTTGGCTCTGAACCTGCCCACTATCATATTGTTCTGACGCCTCCTGTGGAGGCCTGGAGAAGTTCAGATTAGACGATCTGGCTTGGATTGAACTGGACAGAGCGATCCCAATTTCACTGGATGTCACATTCCAAGAACCCTCCCCACACGGGCCGTAGAAGGGTTGCCTGGTGGGTCTATGTGTCTCTATTCCAACTTCCTTTTAGGAATATTTGTGGAGAGAGTTGTTGCGTATGCTAGCTTGCATACATCGAAGAAAACAGCAGAAAAACTTGAAGCAAGAAAACGGAAATCTTGAGTTTTTTTTGGAGCTCCGCCTAAGCAAAGTATTTGTCGAGAGACGTCACGCATTTCAAATCCCACCCCTCCTTCCTAGGTACTTCAGAATATTATCACTGGACTATAGCCAACTGACGCTAAATCAGTCAGAAGGGGGCAAGTTCCTCTGTGAAGCTAATGAAATGAGACTCTGTGGCTCTTGCCTACTGACTGCATTGTCTGTCTGCCAATACACTGGAGAGGAGGAGGTTACAGCTGGAGAAATAAATCTGGGCCCTGGCAGATTAGCTGATTAAGCTAACAAGTGGGCTACTGTACTGGGAGAAAGACGACCACAGCCCAGAGGAGTGCCCTGTGATTAGCCTAGCGTTGTGTAATGATGTGGCAGGGATAATGACAGGCCAATAAAAAAGGAACAGTCGTAATCAAAGGGGCACCCTATGTCTGGCTTTAACAAGGGGAGACGACGGATACACCACCTGTGTGTGTGTGTGTGTGTGTGTGTGTGTGTGTGTGTGTGTGTGTGTGTGTGTGTGTGTGTGTGTGTGTGTGTGTGTGTAAGGGTGTCTGTGTGTGTGTGTGTGTGTGTCTGTAGGTGTGTCTGTCTGTCTGTCTGTCTGTCTGCGTGCATGTGTGTGTGTCTGCTTGTGTCTGTGTGTGTGCGCACTTGCGTGTGTCTGTGTGCGTGTGCATCTATGTGTGTCTGTGTGTGTGTGCGCGAGAGTGCGCGCCTGCGTGCGTGCGTGCATTGATTAGTCATGCTCAGACCAGCGCGCCACAGGATGAACACAAACAAAGGCAGCAGGAGGGTGGGTGGTCGGCCCTGAGCCTGCATGAATCACACACACACACACACACACACACACACACACACACACACACACACACACACATACCAATGTCCTAACGCATGGCCAGCTGTGTGTGTGTGTGTGTGGGAGGGCCCTGGACAAGCAGCTACACGCTCCCACCTCATCCTGCCTCCTGACAGAGACACACACACACACACACACACACACACACACACACAGATACACAGAGATGCACACAGAGATACACGCTCGGAGAGACACAGAGACAGAGATACAAAAATACACGTACACACAGAGAGACACAGAGATACACACACACAGAGACACACGCGCACACACACAGACACGCAGAGAAACACTCACAGACACATATATACACAGAGACACACAGACACACACACACACACACACACACAGCCACTACTGCAACAACAACAACCCCCATGCCTTATGTTTGGAATAGGAATGGGTATATATATATATATATGCAACATAGATACAAGACACACATACAGTGTTACACAGACACACACACACACACACACATACACACACACACACACACACACACACACACACACACACCCTCACTGCAACAACAACAACAACCCCCATGCCTTATGTTTGGGAGAGGAACGGTTACATATAGACATATACTGTATATGCAACATAGATACAAGACACACATACAGTGTTGTCAAATTATTCTCATATCTGACGCTGGTTGAGTTAATAGCCACAGAGAGGATTAAAAACAAAGCCTCGGATCCGTCCTTAGAGTTGACGGGTGTTAGACCCAGAGAGTGTGTTCGTTTCGTCCTCAGCCAAGCCTGAACACACTACGAAGGAGGAGGAAACAGCGAGCTTTGGGGATGTCGTTAATTACCCTGACCGACTGACTGAGACGAGGCCCCAGTGATGGCTAGCATCTCCCCTCGTCACCAGAGACACAAACACTGGAACAAGAATATCAGTCCCCCCACCCCCCCCCCCCCCCCCCAAAACAAATACATTATGGATCTAGCTGCCTTTGATGCTGGGATCATATTACAGTCAGCCCTCCCCTCTCTGGGCGGAGGGTTGTGTTCAAGACTCTGTGTCTCAGTTGTCTAATTCATGAAAATGCTATAAATAAACAAGGAAGTTCCGTTTACGTTGTAGTCAAGGCGAGGAGGAGGCAGAACCATAACAAACCTCAGGGCTGGCGTACGTTTGGGAACAAACAGTAGAGGAAACGTACTGAACCGTACTGCCTCAATCAGACTGCAAAGTGTGTCTCCCAGAGAGGGTTTGGGCGGTGATGGATTATTATACGAGATCTCAACCTGATTTTGAGAACATGTACTGTTTCATTACATCAAGGTTAGGCCACAGTATTGTTATAATGGACTGAGTTATATAGCGCCTTATTCCAAAGCTCTTTACAACGGCCTCTCATTCACACATTCACACACACATTCACACACCAATGGCGGCCAAGCTACCATGCGAGGCGCCGGCCCGCTCACTGGGAGCAATTTGGGGTTCAGTGTCTTGCCCAAGGACACCTCGACATGTGGCCAGCTGGGACTCGAACCGCCGATCTGCCAACCTTGCGATCATTAGACACTGGCTCTAACTCCTGAGACACAGCCACCCAGTTATTTTAAGAATAGCGATGTGGCTAAATGATAATAAGAAGCTAAAACAAAATGTCATTCTTCAGTGAAAACGTACATAGGCCTACTGCCTGGTAGCCATGGTAACCATGGTAGCCACATCTGGGCACGTTTGAAGTGACAGCAACAAAGCGAGAATCCCAATTACTATCTCAGAGTAGAGGGTGAGAAGCTGTTCAATACTGTCAAATGTTTTCTTTCAAATAGGTGCGGTTAATTTAGTTTGCCTGGAACCAATAGAATAGTCCCAGCAGTGTAAACCCTGGCCACCTTGCATGCTGGGTAAAGTTATTGAAAGGGAACCAATACTGTCGCCCTACAGGAGGTCTGCAGCATGTGTGTTTATCCATTTCCTGTAGCCGGACAGGAAACTGGCTTATTCAACAACAGATGTAGTATGTTTAAATGTAGACTTGGATTTTGAGTTTTGGCTTGTTTCAAGATGATGGAGTGATGTGAAATGGAGTTGATTACAGTGATTAAGGTGTTGATTATGTTGTTCTTTTTGATTTTGTGATTCATCATGGTGGTGATTAGTTACACAGATTCAAGTTACGCTGTTTCACATTTACAATGTACTGTGCAGTAGGTAGACACTGTGTCTACAGCCTATTCAGTAACCCATGATGTCATTTCATGTCCTGTCTTCCATTACTTAGTGTGTCTAGGTCTAGGGAAGAGCAGTGCTTGAATACAGTTGCAGTAATAACACTTTTATCTATGTCTTTTTATTCATTGTCTTATTATATTGTTAAATGGTGTAGGCCTACCTATTCTTGCAAATGTTTTCTTTTTCTATATTTTTTAATGCTGTATGTAAAGCACTTTGAATTGCCCATTGTAGGAAATGTGCTATACACATAAACGTGCCATGTCTGACCTCCCCGTCCCCTCCTCTCCTGCCTCACAGTATATAGCCCATAACTGTATATACCTCTAAACTATACTGATGTTTACAATACTACCTCTCCCTCTCTCTCTCCCTCTCTCTCTCTCCCTCTCACTCTCTCTCCCTCTCTCTCTCTCCCTCTCTCTCTCTCTCTCTCTCTCTCTCTCTCTCTCCCTCTCACTCTCTCTCTCTCTCTCTCCCTCTCACTCTCTCTGTCTCTCTCTCTCTCCCTCTCACTCTCTCTGTCTCTCTCTCTCTCCCTCTCACTCTCTCTCTCTCTCTCCCTCTCACTCTCTCTGTCTCTCTCTCTCTCCCTCTCTCTCTCTCTCTCTCTCTCTCTCTCTCTCTCTCCCTCTCACTCTCTCTCTCTCTCTCCCTCTCACTCTCTCTGTCTCTCTCTCTCTCCCTCTCACTCTCTCTGTCTCTCTCTCTCTCTCCCTCTCACTCTCTCTCTCTCCCTCTCACTCTCTCTCTCTCTTGCTGTCTGTCTCTCTCTCTCTCTGTCTCTCACTCTCTCTCTCTCTTGCTGTCTGTCTCTCTCTTGCTGTCTCTCTCTCTCTGTCTCTCTCTCCCTCTCTCTCCCTCCCTCCCTCCTCCCTCCTCCCCTCCCCAGCTACATATTCAGGCTGAGCTGCACACGGCTAGGCCAGTGGGCCATCGGCTACGTCACCAACGACGGCAACATCCTGCAGACCATCCCTCACAACAAGCCGCTGTTCCAGGCCCTGATCGACGGCTGCAGGGAAGGATTGTAAGTCCCCCCCCCCCCCTCAGCACCCCCCCCCCCCCCTCAGCCTCTTTAGTCAACCGATCAAACAATTAAATAATTTGCTGCCAAACACTCAAAATATCTCAACAGCCACTCTGTTGGTTGGTCTCTGCGCTCCATCTTGTTTGTCTCCCCCTCACCCCTCCCCCAAGTCAGATCTGAATTTGAGCGCTTTGGTTTTGTCTCTATCAAACCAACGGTCTGTGTCGTAATGCGGGTGCTTATGAAGGGTGAAGTCGTAAACTGGAAATTCTTCCCTAAAAGGAATCAATTGCAACAGTTTATTAACACTAAAACTCAAATGACCATTGTCTTTACAATGGGAAGCTGCTATTTACACACAACGACCGTGTTAATTAGCCTGCCTCCTACACAGAAAAACTGCAATATAGCTGTATTTTGATTTTGAAAATGTAAGGATACTGGGTGGTAGAACGCACATATCTAGGAAAAGTCATGAAAGAAGGGTCCTGAAATGTGATCGAGTGCAAACATATAAAAAATGTTTGACTCATTTGACATTCAGACAGTCAAATGACCCCACCCATGGCTGTTCTAGTGTTAAAAGGGTGTATGTTTGTCAACCCTATGTGGGAGAGACTTATGCCTGCGTGCAGACAGACAGAAAGCCAGACAGCCTTACCATCCACCTATCAAACACTGACGTACTTCCTTCTATCTTCCCTGCCGTAATGATTCAGCCACCCAGGGCTGAGGGCCTGTGTGAACGCAGTTGGACCTCTCTCTCCTCTCCTCTCCTCTCCTTTCCTTTCCTCACACTCGACTGCTTCCAGTTTAAAGCTCTATTGGGAGGCGAGCAAAGGTGGCCCACTTCTCCTACAGAAAGGCCTAGGAGGCAATTAGGCGTGAAAGCACATTAGCCTGGCTGCCTGTCTGGGTGGTGGGGGGGGAGTGTCTCAGATCATAAGCACCATATCCCAAACTGCCCCTCAGTACCCGCCCTCTATGTACTCCTGTAGATCTGAGAGGATGGGAATAATATTGTTCATGTGTCATAATGTTGTTAATGCGTCACGCTACACGAAGCTAAGCTGAAGTCCGTTTTTCCTCCGAGCCATGGTGTTGTGATTTAATCTTCTCTGTGTAAAGAGGTGCAGTTATGGTTGTCTTGGAAACTCATGTGTACAATGTTAATGATTTCTCAACATTTGTGACAGATTTAGCTTAGTGTCAAAACTGGAGTCCAGCTGGTGACGCTCTTTCTTTCTCTTTTCTCCCTCTCTTTTCCCTCTCTCTTTTCTCCCTCTCTCCCTCAGCTACTTGTTCCCAGACGGACGCAGTTATAATCCCGACCTGACAGACTTGTGTGAACCCACTCCTCATGATCACATTAAAGTCACGCAGGTCAGTCTGTGTGTGTGTGTGTGTGTGTGTGTGTGTTACCTCAATGCTAACCCAGGCTGTTCTGGTCTCTCAGGAGCAGTATGAGCTGTGTGTGTGTGTGTGTGTGTGTGTGTGTGTGTGTGTGTGTGTGTGTGTGTGTGTGTGTGTGTGTGTGCGTGTGCGTGTGCGTGTGCGTGTGCGTGTGCGTGTGCGTGCGCGTGCGCGTGCGTGTGCGTCTGCCTGTGTCTGTGTCTGTGTCTGTGTCTGTGTCTGTGTTAGCTCAGTGCTAACCCAGGCTGTTCTGGTCTCTCAGGAGCAGTATGAGCTGTGTGTGTCTGTGTCTGTGTCTGTGTGTGTGTGTGTGTGTGTGTGTGTGTGTGTGTGTTAGCTCAGTGCTAACCCAGTCTCTCTGGTCCTACAGGAGCAGTATGAGCTGTACTGTGAGATGGGCTCCACCTTCCAGCTGTGTAAGATCTGCGCCGAGAACGACAAGGACGTCAAGATCGAGCCCTGTGGACACCTCATGTGCACCTACTGTCTGACAGCCTGGCAGGTAATAGGAACCTGGGGTGTGTGTGTAGGTGTGTGTGTGTGTAGGTGTGTAGGTGTTTGTGTGTGTGTGGGGTGTGCGTGCGTGCGTGTGTGTGTGTGTGTCAGATCCTCAGATGTGGCAGTGTGTGTGTTAGTAATTAGCGTCTTAATGAGTCATTAGTGGTGGTTCCAGAGCTCCTCTCTGTCTGTCTCCTCCTTCATTGGGACATGTGTGTGTGTGTGTGTGTCTGTGTGTGTGTCTGTGTCTGTGTCTGTGTCTGTGTGTCTGTGTGTCTGTGTGTTCTGTGCTGCTTCGTCCAAGTAAACATCAGCGCTGGTCTGACGCCATTGACCGATTAGCATCTTTAGCTGGAACACACAACGCACCACAACGCACCAATGCCCCTTTTACCTCAGCTTGCCTCTCTTGCGTACTGTGGTCGCACTCTCTTCTCACTATGTTTGGTGTTAGGTGTCACATAATTGTAGGTTTATTCATATTTTCCAGAAATGTTGTGCTCTTCAAACCCACTGAGATGAATCACTCTATAATCACAGGGGGGTCCTGAACACACACACACACACACACACACACACACACACACACACACACACACACACACACCGCAGATGTCCTATGCGTCATGTGAGCCAACAGTAGTGATTATACAGAGATGAAGTTACGGGAAGGGTGAATGAAAACAGAGCGAAATGTCACATTGTTACATGAAGAATCAGAGGATTGTGTGTCTATAAACACAATTGGACTGTTTTTGGAGAGCAGTGAAGTTGGCGCTTGATACATGGATCTCTTTCAGTTCATACGAGAGACCAGAGCTAAAAGGGCTATCTTTACCAGGGTCTATCAGTGAATAAAGGTGAAATGCTAATATATTATAGATATCCTAAAAGCACCCAGCCCATCTCCTTATCTCACACGCATCACCAACACTGCTGCCAGGATAACTGGACTCCCCACACCCAACCTCACAGCACTAAACAACAGGGCCCATCTCACACATCGCAACCACAATAGAACAGGACATCACCCACCCACTCAATCTGTACCACTGCCATCCGGGCGTAGGTACCGAACGCTAAGGTGCAAAAGGGCTCGCTTTGGCTAAACCATGATCCCCGCAGCCATTGTTGCCTTAAATAATAGGCCGCGCTGAGTGTGTGTACTTGTGTATCTGTTGTGTAGTACTGTCTGTTTGTTGTGTGTTTGTTGTGTTGTATGGTGTTGTATGTATATGTTATGGTACGATTTATGGCGGCATTTCCGGGGACATGGCAGCATAAAACGTCGACTTGGTACATGCTGGCATGTCTAACCCTAACCCTAACCCTAGCACCCTAGCACCTAACCCTAACCATAGCACCCTAGCACCTAACCCCAACCCTAGTTTTCCCACCGTAACATATACAGTATATGTATACTGTCCAGTGGTGAGAAAATGAATTTCCCCCTGGGGACAATACATCTAAATCTAATCCGTCTGGCGTAGCCTGAAGTCGGGTCACAGACAGTACATGAACCTCCTTTTTCCGATTCACATTTTATTCCGCCGTGCTCAGTGCTTCCCCTGGGTGCCACCACCATCCCTAGGGCACCCACGCCGTGAGTGTTTCACACTTCCTGTTCTGATGACGTGTCCGTGAGACCCAGCAGCCTCACCCTCTCCACCCTCCGTCTCCACGGGAACAGAGAGACGTGTGTGTCAGCACAGTGATGTCATGTGTGGGGGGAGTGTGTTAGTCACCGAGGGAACCTCCAAGCCTCCAAGCCCTGCTTTTGGATGAATCGGAAAAAAAACTGATATGTTTCAGTTGAACATCCCCCCTCCCTTCCCCTCCCCCCCACACCCCTACAAGATTACTCACCGAGGAGGTACCTGTGTTTCTAGCTCTTATTCATAACATGGAAAACAGCTGCCGGTGCTCAAAGGATTCTCTCTAACCACATCCTGATGTCTGAGACGAACTACAGCGTTTCTTTAGCTCAAGGAAACTGCTGGGGGCAGAAGAGCACGGCTCATATGAGCAGGTATTCCCTCCTTCCTTGTCTGCTTTTAGAAAACGCATTGCTAGTCAGTTATTCAGTCAGTTATTCAGTCAGTTATTCAGTCAGTTATTCAGTCAGTCAGTCAGGCAGTAAGTAAGTAAGTCAGTAAGTAAGTCAATTCCGTCAGTAATTCAGTCTGTCAGTCTGTCAGTCAATCAGTCATTCAGTCAGTCATTCAGTCAGTCACTCAGTCAGTCACTCAGTCAGTCACCCAGTCAGTCACCCAGTCAGTCAGTTAGTCAGTCAGTCAGTCAGTCAGTTACTCAGTCAGTTACTCAGTCAGGCAGTCACACAGTCAGTCATCCAGTCAGCCAGTCAGTCAGTCAGTCAGTTACTCAGTCAGTCAGTCAGTCAGTCAGTCAGTCAGTCAGGCAGTCAGTCAGGCAGGCAGTCAGGCAGTCACGCAGTCAGTCAGTCACCCAGTCAGTCAGTCAGTCAGTCAGTCAATCAGTCAGTTACTCAGTCAGTTACTCAGTCAGTCAGTCAGTCAGGCAGTCAGGCAGTCACACAGTCAGTCAGTCACCCAGTCACCCAGTCAGTCAGTCAGTCAGTCAGTCAGTCAGTCAGTCAGTAAATAGAGCCTATCTGCCCGGCAATGAATCCATCCATGAGTGCTTCAAAAGAGAGAGGTTTTCCCAAATAATAGCCGTGACTGACCTCATCTTACTGGCATGGCTAGTTTGAATAGTCCATTATTTTTCCTCTCAACCACACTTATGCTAAGCTGGAGCTATTGCCACCGTGGTGGGTGGGTGGAGCTTTGGCATTTAGGGATTTTTTTTCCATTCGTTCTCCATTTAACAGCCATTAGATGCCCTCCCTCCCTCCCTCCCTGCATTAGAGTGAGTTGAAATAAATCAGACCCACGTTTGACCCTTGTACCCGTTGGAGACGTCTGCTGGAAATGTGTCTGTGGGGGCGACCAGACACACAGGAAGTTAGGCTTCTGAGGCCAGGGCTTCTCTGTGGTGTAAGTGAGCAACACCCCCTCCCCCCCTTCCTCCCCCCCTCCTCCCCCTCTATAGTGGGCTTCTCAATCTCCCACTATAATTAGGATTAGGTTTCCAAGAAATTCCTTTGATGCCTATTTGCAAAGTCCCCATCCAGATGGCTGCCATGATCACTCTTTTGTTCTTGTAAATATCGCCCCCGTCCCCCCGTCCCTTTGATTTGTTCAGTTGACGGAGAAGAAGAAGCCCTCCTCGTGGTGAAAGACGGAGTTTTTATTTATTTATTTATTTTTAGCCCCGGCGTGACAGGGTCTGCCATGTGGAGTCTGTACCCAGGACACTGAGGGTTGTAAGATGACAGTATAGCTTCCTGCCTAATGTGTGTGTGTGCATGGCTCCAATTTCCTCTGTCAGTGCTCTTAAAGGAGGGAAAGGGGAGAGATGTAGAACTTCGGCCCTGCAGGATCTGGGCTGAATGAAACCAGGTGTCCCTCCCCTCCTCGTGTTGTCTGCAGTCGCCTCTCGCTGTTGAGTTGAGATCCTGGATGGCCAGAGTGTTTCCTTATGCGACCCAAATGTTGCAGCAATATGTCCATGTTCACTAGATTAAGCAAATAGCCAAGTCTTGACTGTCGGGTGGGTGGCTGGGTGGGTGTGTGTGGGTGTGTGTGGGTGTGTGTGTGGGTGTGTGGGTGTGTGGTGTGTGTGTGTGTGTGTGTGTGTGGAGGGGGGCATGCGTGAGTGTTTGTGGACACACATGACGGTGTATCAGTGTGTGTGTACATGTGGACCCACGCCGGTGTATCAGTGTGTGTGTGTGTGTGTGTGTGTGTGTGTGTGTCAGTCTTTACTAAAGCTCTCTCTGGGTCTCTGTGTGTCAGGAGTCTTTACTAAAGCTCTCTCTGAGTCTCTGTGTGTTCAGGAGTCTTTACTAAAGCTCTCTCTGGGTCTCTGTGTGTTCAGGAGTCTTTACTAAAGCTCTCTCTGGGTCTCTCTGGGTCTCTGTGTGTCAGGAGTCTTTACTAAAGCTCTCTCTGGGTCTCTGTGTTCAGGAGTCGGACGGTCAGGGCTGCCCGTTCTGCCGGTGTGAGATCAAAGGCACGGAGCCCATCATCGTGGACCCCTTCGACCCGCGCAACGACCCGCGCAACGAGGGCCACTCCAAATGCTTCTTCCTGGACCACTTCAGCTCCCCGCTGGACCTGGAGGACGACGAGGACCGGGAGGACTGCCTGGTGATGAACGGCCTGGCCAACATCAGGAAGGTACTGATGAGTTTATTTATGTTATAATTGTTCTTTTATAAGTGCATTTTTATGTTATTATTTTGTAAGTTATTAATTTTTATAAGTTCTTATTTTTATAAGTTATTATTTTTTATAAGTTATCATTTTTATAAGTTATTATTTTTATAAGTTATTATTTTTATAAGTTATTATTTTTACAAGTTATTATTTTTACAAGTTATTATTGTTTATAAGTTATTCGTTTTTATAAGTTATTATTTTTATAAAGGCATTTTATTTTAAAGTAATTTTTTTCTGAGTGGGGAAAGTCCCGCTCATATTTTTCTTTTTATTGGACAGATATAGTGAAGACAGACAGGAAGATAAGGAGAAGAAGGGAGAGAGGGAAGGGAGATGTCAGCAGGGCATGAGGCGAATTCAAACCCATGCCGACATGGGCATATGTGTGCACTGTCGCAAGGTCGGCAGTTCGCCGGTTCAAACCCCAGCTGGCCACGTGTCGAGGTGTCCTTAAGCAAGGCACTGAACCCCCTAATCGCTCCAGGATCGCCGTCTACGGCTCTGACCCCTTGCCTAGAGCATAAAATACCAAATTCCAACAATTGACTGACAAGTTGATTGCATGGCAATAAAACTGTTATTATTATGATTAGGTAATGACCAGATGTTTCCCTCAGGGTGTAGTATGCGTGTGTGCAGGGTGTGTCAGCGTGGTTAATAAACATGAACTGGATGAACTCACAGTGAGGTTTGCCCTTATCTACAACTGCTTGAATCAGGGCTTATTTAGAACAAATGCCTGATCACACAGCTCTCAGCACCACTGTTATGTGCACAGGTCCAATGGCAAGGCAAGTTTATTTGCATAGCACATTTCATACAACAGGGGGCAATTGAACGTGCTTTACATATAGCATTAAAAAGAATACACCATCAATGATCGGTGGGGGCTATTATGCAGTGTTGGGGGTAGCCTTACAAAGGCCTATTGTATGCTTGTTTATATCATTACTACTCTCAAACACTTCCATTTACTGGTCCGTCTATACCGGTGCAACAGTTGTGGTGACGCCAAATTACCAAAACGGTGTTCGCACCTGGTTTTAGCGGTGCACAGCGTATTTTTTTTGCAGAAGCAAATTGGAGCCCCTCCCTCCATGTCCAAAAAACAAAGCAATAAACACTTCTGTGATATGGCTGGACAGCTGTTGATTTCAGTCCATTTCTCTGTC